>NW_001849526.1:30639-145907 GCF_000209065.1 Trypanosoma cruzi
TGGGCGGTGTGGCCCGTTGGCAGTCAGGTGGAGAATCAGCTGTACCACTTTGCGAACTACAACTTCACTCTTGTGGCGACGGTGTCCATCCACAAGGTGCCGGAGGGAGATAACACTATTCCTTTGATGGGTGTGAAGATGAATGGTGAACAAGGGAAATTTTTTGGGTTGTCGTACGAGAAGGAAAAGAAATGGAAGTTACTGTGCGGTGACGGAACGAACGAGGAGCTCAGCAGCATTGGGGAACCTGAGGCAACACACCACGTGGTAATTTTGCTACGAAATGGCAACCAGAGCTCCGCGTACGTCGACGGTCAGCGTGTGGGGAATGGACAATGTGAATTGAAAGATATGGAATCGCAAGACATCTCACACTTCTACATTGGAGGGGATGGAGGCAGCACAGAGAATACAGAAAGCCGAGAAGGCGTGTCTGTGACTGTGAAGAACGTCCTGCTGTACAACCGCCCGTTGAGTGACAATGAGATTGGCGTCCTTAACCCAAATAAAGTAGCCATTCAACATTTGAAGGATAAGTCGTCGGAGCCTTCAACAGTTTCTTCTGATTCCGTTAATCCTAACACCTCTCCGGTTACCGCAGATGCTCAGCAAACCGGAACTTCGTCTACTCCTGACGGAAAACATCTGACGGAACAGGGACAGTCGATGGGGAGCAGTAATGCGGGCAGTGGCGGTGCATCCACAACAGCGGTGTCCACTATAACTACTCCTTCAGCAGGAGAGGAGTCCGTAATGCAGGTGGCGTCAGAATCATCTTCTGATGGAACTCAAACTGTGGGTGGCGGTTCTACT
This sequence comes from Trypanosoma cruzi, assembly GCF_000209065.1. NCBI lineage: Eukaryota > Euglenozoa > Kinetoplastea > Trypanosomatida > Trypanosomatidae > Trypanosoma > Trypanosoma cruzi. The sequence continues at coordinate 31,453 of NW_001849526.1, forward strand.
GCTGATGGCGAGCCAACGGTGGAGACAAGAGAAGGAGGAACGAATGAACAGGAGGAGGAGGTTAATACACAGCTCGGGGAAGTAAATGCCACGACACTCAGCAGCAACCTCGGAAATGTGTCGCAAGAAAATAACAGCGATGCCGGCACCATGTGTGGGAGCGGACTGCTGCCATCGCTGCTTCTGCTTCTGTTGGGACTGTGGGTGTTTGCGGCTCTGTGAGGAGTGACTGGCTGCCGCGTGGGACACTTGCGACCTCCCCAGCACAAAAATACACGTGATAATTTATTTCCCTTCTCAAATAACATTTATTTTATTCCCTGTTTGCTTTGCGTTTTGTTGTTGTTTTTACTTTTTATTGTTCTTTTATTTCTCATTTCCCCAATACCTTTTTTTTTTTGCTTTTGGGGACAATCACTATGGACTTTTTTCTTTTTTACTCTTCCCTCTTTCAATTGTTTGTTGCTGCACTCTTCCTGTGAGGGGTGCCGTGTGTTTCCCGCCCAACCGCTCCACTCGCACACCCACCGACACGCTCATGACGACGGCCCTGTGCGCCTCGCCTGCTGCACGCATGAGGAGGGGCCGCGACGAACGGCGCGCTGAGGGAGCCGTGACGTGTGGGCGTGCGACGATGGCCTGTGGGGCGGAGCACAAATTTCTTTCCCTCTTGTTTTGTTTTCTTTGCGGGCAGGGCGGGCAGACACCCGCAGCGCCACACACACAGCCACACCCTGCCGCCGTGTTTTTCTTTAAGGATTTGTTTTGCTTTGCGTGTTTATTTCGTGCGGTGGCACACCCTTCGGGGTCGGCCTCGTGAGCATTTCTCTCCCCTCCGATGATTTTTCTTTTTTTTGCTGCGCTCACTCTCCCGATGGAGTGACGCGACTCCCGTCATGTCTGCGTGCTTCTCTCAGTCCCCACACAAACACGAGTGACTGAGCTCTGCGGGCCGCACTCACACGCCGATGAGAGGGCTGAGGGGAGCAGCAACACGCAGATGACCCCATGAAATATAAACGATGTGCGGACACATGGAGGGTCAGACGGTTGAAGCACACGCAACCATCTTTTTAATTTTCTTTTGAGGGCAAAATATATACAGAGAGTTTGGTGTGGCCACACGGCTGCCAGGCGATCTTTTTTTTATTTTGTGTGGAGCAGTAATGGACGATTTCTTTTTTCATTTATAATTATTTTGTGTGATGGGGTTTATATAAGACGAAGGGGGAAGTTTTTTTGTTTTCAATAAATATTGTGTGAATTGCCACTGCTTGGGCTGCGGTGCAATCATGAGTTTGAGCGGTCTTCTTGTTGTTGTTTCCGTTTTGCGTCTCCGCTGTGCATTTTTGTGCGTCTCTCCACATACTCTGCTCCCTCTTTTCTACGTCTTTGCCTTGTGTTGCTGCAGGCACACACAACCACACACACACACACAAGATGGACATTGCAGTGGATTTGAATGCTCCTTTTTTTAGTGCATGCTGGCAGTTGCGTGTGGCGGCTGTTGTCTTCCTCCGTGGCCATGAGAAGGTGGGAGAGAGGGAGTGCGCAGCCCGAGTCTATTTTCCTGTGGGTTTGATGCACCGCGTGTGACTGCGCTGAGTTGGGCTCCGTCTCCCATTGAGGGCGGGATGGCAGGAAATTTTTGTGCCGCGTCATGGATGGATGAGGGTTCGCTTGCTCCGTGTGCGTTGTGTGGTGGGCGCGGGGTTTTGGCCATTTCCCTGGGGCTGCAGGAATGAGCTGGGGGAGGTGGTGGTGGATGTCTTCTCCTCCTGCATGGTGGGTGGCTGCTGGCGTTGTGTGCCCTCCTTGCGTGGATGCCGTCTCGTGGTGTGTGAACTGTGCGGCTGGGCCTGCTGCCCTCTCCTCATGTTGTCTGCTCTCTCTCGCTGTATCCGCTGTGCTCCGTCCCTCTCCCTCTCGTTCCATTCTTTTTCCTTTCCGTCTCATCGATCGGCTGACTGACACCAGCGACTCCACTACGGGCGATGATGACTGCGATGGTGACGGTGTGCGCCGTGTTGTTCCTTGCGCTCTTGTGCTGCTGCTGCACGTCCGTGTGCGTGACGGCGACAGGAGACGATAATAATGATAACAGCAGTCCTCCCAGCCCTGAGCTAGGGAAACCGGATCCTACAAGAAATATTCCTGGTGCATTACAGCCATATGGTGGGGAGACCGGTGTGCCACAGACAGAGAGTGGGAGAGACAGCGAGGAGGGTTTGAGAAGTCCAGGACCTTCTTTCCAAAGGAAGCAGGCACAGCCATCACTGGACAGACACCAGTTCCGCCAGAATCACTACGTTCGGCTAGCGATAATTCAGAGCCACCAGGTTTGGCAACTCAGTCTCCACACACACACAAGGTGCGACCGGTATGTCAGATGCACAAAATAAAAGGGCGCAGGAAAATACACAAGGTGATGAGGATCATAAGGCACCGACATCAAATCAGAAGTTTAAAATGCCAAATACGACCACCAACAAGACTACAACAACGCTCTGGGTCAGCTGGCCACCTCAACGTGGTGCCAGGGTCTAGTGCTCTTTGCCAGAGAGGAAGCTAAGCGCCTGCTGTTCATCCGCTGCTTGCGGAGAGGCAGGAGGCGCCGCACAAACGGGTCGGAAGGGCACCAGATGGAGCCATGTACATGGCTGCCCGCGGAGCGGTATTTCCATCCGCTGCTGAATTCCATCGGCGCTTATCAGCGCTATACATACTCTTTGCGTGCCGTATGTGACGCGCAACGACAAAAGCTACTGCTAAGCGGAGACATTGAGCAGAACCCAGGCCCCATAGCAGTACTCCAGATGAACGTTTCTTGCCTCACGCCGTCAAAACTCGCAACATTAGTGGCGCAAGGAGCAGACATAATAGCCATCCAGGAGACTTGGAAGTCGTCGGAGCAGATCGCCAGCATGCATACTGGAGATCATGTGCTCTATGCACAGTCGCGCATCGGCAAGGGAAGCGGTGTGGCGGTGCTAGTGCGGAAAACTCTCCGCTCCAAGCGTGTACCCCTCACCATCCCTCAGCATGACACCAGCCTTGAAGTGGTGGTGGTCCAGGTTGCTCTGGACCAAAACCGTGATCTTATTGTCGCGAGTGCCTATACGAGACCACCACCGCAAGTAACGCAATCCTTCAGGCGGTTAGTAAACTGCCTTCCAGCCTCGTCGCCGCTCCTGCTGTGTGGGGATTTCAACATGCATCACCCACAGTGGGAGCCATTCTTGGAGTCTTCTCCAAGCGAGGTTGCTGCAGAATTTTTAGAACTGTGCACGGATGCGGGACTCACCTTGGTTAACACCCCTGGTGAGATCACGTATGCTCGTGGCACAGGAGAAAGATCCTGTATCGATCTGACATGGTCAAAGCATTTGACTGTGTCAGATTGGTCAGCTTCTGTGTCGCCGCTTAGTGATCATTATATGCTAACATTCACGCTGCATCAGGCATTTATGGATACCATACCTTCGGCACCTAAGACATTCTACAGTTGGGGGAAGTGCAAATGGGATTTATTCATCAAGGAATTCGACGCACAACTTCCGGCATATGACTATAAAAAGCAGTCCACCGGCATTAAAGCTTTCACGAGAGCGCTTATTACTTCGTATCGACGACATTGCCCCCGCGGCATGCACAAGGATGGTCCCAGGCTTTGGGACGACACTCTCATGGAGGCAGAGCGGATTGCTACCGACAGCAAGGCCCGCTATCTGCAGTTACCGACGCCCGACCGTGAGGCAGAAATGCAACGGACAAGGAGTCAATTCTTCCTCCTACTCCGAGAGCGCCTGCGCAACACGTATCTACGTCGCATCAGCAAGTTAAATCCAGGCGAACCACTCGCATGGAAATACATTTCCGGACGAAAAAAGGCATCACTTCCACCTCCTACATCATTGTTGTTGGGAGATGGTCAACACACTTATAAAACAGCAAGGAGAGCAGCGAATGCTCTCAATCGCATCTTTTTTCCACTTCACCCCTCTCACAAGGCAATAAGGCCTTCCAAGGGCATCAACAGACAGAACCCATCTTTGAACATTGTTTCTTCTTCTTCTAGTTCTGAGCCGCAGAACAACTACGAGTCTGCCGCTACATTTACATCAGGGGTTTTGTCACTGCCCTATTGATGCACCTTTTAATCGTACGGAACCGCTTACTGCGCTACGTAATACGCCGTATGGCAAGGCCCCGGACCGGATGAAGTCTACAGTGAGGCGCTACGACATATTTCGTCAAAGGGTCTTCGATTCCTTCTTCGTTGCATTAACCACAGCTGGACGACCGGTGCGATCCCGGCTGAGTGGAGACGCGCTACCATTGTCCCACTCTTAAAACCCGGTAAGTCGCCGGAACTGCTTGAGTCATATCGACCCATCAGCCTTACTTCCATTGTGAGTAAGGTTGCTGAGAAAATGGTACTGAAGAGATTGCTTTGGGTGTGGACGCCTCACCCCCACCAGTATGCATATCGTGGTATGCGTACTACGACGATGCAGCTGGCACACCTGATACACGAAGTGGAGCATAATAGAAATCATTATTTCCAAGTGAACCTTCCCAAGAAGAGCGGTATTGGTAATCAACTCCACTACAGACCCCATCGGACTCTGCTGGTGTTGGTTGATTTTAGCAAGGCTTTTGACTCCATAGATCATCGAGTCCTCAGTCGCTTGCTGGCTAATATTCCGGGGGTGAATTGTAGAAGGTGGCTTAGAAACTTTCTATGTGGTCGTAACGCGAAGACGCGAGTTGGTAACAGAAACAGTGATCGGCGTCCCATGCTGCGAGGAGTTCCTCAGGGGTCCGTGCTGGGACCGTATTTGTTCTCCCTTTACGTACACCCACTTCTCAATCTGCTGAACAGCTTTGCGGGTGTCACAGCAGACATGTATGCGGACGACCTCTCTATTATCGTTAAGGGGCAGTTCCGGGAAGACGCCATTCCCACTGCCAACATGGTTCTCAAAAAACTGCATGCGTGGAGTCAGGAAAATGGCCTGGCCATTAACCCGTCAAAGTGTGAAGCCGCTTGGTTCACGCTCTCCACGCACACGGAGTCAGATTATGATCGTGAACGAAAGTGGCCGCTGGTAGTGGCTGGATGTGAAATCCCAGTCATGACCATGGGGGCATCGCGAACTACGAAGCTTCTTGGCATGGATCTCGATCCACGACTGACGCTAAATGTGGCGGCCTCCAAGCAATGCGCTGCCACTTCGCAACGGATATCGCAGCTACGCTGCATTGCGCATAAAGAGGCGGGACCATCTCCACATGACCCACGCACGTTCGTCATTGGATATGGTGCTTCCAAATTACGCTATGGCAGTGAGCTCATATGGGCAGTAGCGACGGATTCAGCGAAGAATGAGATGCAGAAGACGTATGCAACCCTGGCACGCATTGTCAGCGGAGTTCCGAGCACTGTTGACCCGGAATCCGCACTTCTAGAGGCTAATATGCCGCCGCTCCATGTCCTTTGCCTGCGCGCGCGGCTCTCCATATTTGAGAACACACCCGCATGTCCGATGGACTGGATGCGGAGACCCCCGCCTGAGCCACCGCCTCGCACAGGTTTCCGCATCTCGCCATTATCTCGGGACGAGCTATATGCCTTCGTAGACGCATACGCAAAGGACTACGGCATCACCCAAAACTCACCACGCGAAGGGCGGTTCTTTCGCAGCTCCATTCCTCCCTGTTTTGCGGCCTCCGCTCACCGGGTCACCATTGGCGTGGAACTTCCGATGGGTCACTCAATAACTGACGAGGAAGAGCTGACAAGGGAAAAGCGCAGAATCAGCGAAGAGGCTCTAGCGCTGCACAGTCATCGTTCGTGGATACTCGCGACGGATGGAGGTGTCGACGTTCCCAAGTCAGCCGGGGTTGGAATACTGCTTTCATCCCTCAATTCATCGGAGATAATAGAAAAGGCCAGTATAAACTGCGGCACACGCCCATGCAGCTACAGGACGGAATCCCGCGCACTGCTTCTAGCCCTGGAAAGGCTGATTATCCCTCGCATCCAGCACAGGCATAAAACCCTGCTTGTGGTTACAGACAGTCAGTCTCTTCTAGCGGCTCTAAAAAAGGGTCCGCTCAGTCAGGCAGACTGGACGGAGGATCAGATCTGGCAGCGTCTCTTGACACTGGCGTGTGCTGGCTGGTCCGTGCACCTGCAGTTTTGTTACGGACATTGTGGAGTACATGCTAACGAGCCTGCAGATCAGTATGCGACGCAGACTATGGCAACCGGACAATACACGGAGCACGGAATCGCACCTTTATGGCATACGGACCTGCTGACATGTTTTACTACCCAGCTTATCAATAAGTGGCGTAGTACCATTCGTCAGTACACTCACCGCTGCTTGCTTTGCGGCACAAGGCCATCCGATCTCAGCGGCAAGGACCTGATCACTCAGGAAGTTCTCCACTGTCAGGAACTGGTTCACCTCGCAAGGGCAAGGTGCGGGGAATCTGAGCTCTGGGGCCGATTATACTGGGCTGTGAGAGATTGCATGAACCAATGCCGTTTCTGCAACATCTCACCGGAACAGTCTGCATATATGCACTCTAACAACGATCCAACTGCACCGGGGACGGACACTGTTCCCCCGTCGGCAAGGGATGAAGACGTCTCTCCAGTAAGGAGACGGACCGTCACACGTCATCGGAAGGAGAAATGTCCGTACTGCGATTCTATATTGACGGGATTCTCGAATCTCGTCAGTCACTGTCGGTCATTTCATCCGGAACATCCTCCACCGCTTCCCGAGCTCAAATGCAATTTCTGTGACATGGTTTTCCCCACACGTAGAAGCACCGCACAGCACAGAAGTCGCTGCGCACACAACCCAGACGCCACACGATATTGCAGCAGTGCCAGGAGGCGATCTCTGCTGCCGCAGGATCAGCCTTCTTCCACAAGCACGCCAATTGGCACGCAGGAAACCTTGCACCATCTGCTTCTAGGATGTCCAGGCACCTTGGCTGTGCGCCAACGGCTGGGCATTGAGCAGGAACTTCGCCTCGGAAAGTTCTCCCAATGGCAGTTGCTTTATAGCAGGAAACTCTTGTCGCTGCTCGACCACCTCCTCAGCATTCAGATGGCACCGTGTGGCTGGACGCGCTGGTAAGAGTAGGAAAAAAAATATAATGACCTCATGACGTCCAATACCACCGATGTGTACGGGCGATGGGACTTTATCCATGTTCCTCGAGCACCCGCCCCCGCCGCTAAGGAGCCCACAAACAGCGGTGCGTGCAGCAGCGCCACACAGATCACATCTTCTTTAAACAAAAAAATTAAGGAGAGTAGAGAAGTCTAGTTCGAAGGTGACTTGTCCTTGCCGACGGTGAGCAGTGGCGAGCGCATCACCTCGTGGGTGGACACACCACTGCTGCTTCTGCCTTTGGGACTGTGTGTGGTTGTGGCGGTTTTCTGAGCCACGGAGTGTGGAGTTGCGACTTCTCACAGAGACTATGTGCCGCGTTCCCCACAGGTTTTCTTTTTTTGATGTTCTTTTTAATGTTGTTTACATGGAACAATGGGAGCACCTTTTTCTTTTGTTTTAACTTAATGGTCAGTTGATGCGCATCTTTATGAGCGAAATGGTTTTACTCTTGATTGCTTCTGTTGCCTACACGCGGTACAGGCCCCATGGCTGTGCGCTCCACGGACGACACAAAAGGAGGAGTGGAGGGACAGGCCGGATGCCGCATGAAATGTGTGGGATGTTGTGTGGGCTTGTGGAACAGTAATATTTTTTTCCTTGTGCAGGTACTGTACGCATGTACATATAAACACAGTCCTGCTTTGCCGCATGGCGTATGAAATGATGATTCTGCCGAAGTGTATTTTTTTGGAGGAGGAGACTCCCGTTGGGCACTCAATTACTTTTTTTGTTTTGGTATTGCTTTTTTACTTCTGGTGTGTGGGTCAGTGTGCGTGCTTCTGCGGGGCTGCTGCCGTTGTTTACTGTGCGTGTTACTGTGTGACTTGTCTCTCCTTTTGCTTTTACTCTCTGTGGACGTGTTGTTAGTTTGTGCTGAAGGCTACACGCAAGTGACAGGAGTGATGGCGATGATGATGACTGGCCGTGTGCTGCTGGTGTGTGCCCTCTGCGTGCTGTGGTGCGGTGTCTGCGGGGTTTATGCGAGGAACCCTGACAACAACTCACTGGGCGGCTACATGGCGTCGGGAGGGTTTGGAAGGAATAAGTCGTTTTTGTCAACTGGATCCAGTAAAAACTTATCCACACCGCCTTTGCTGTCAGCATCGTTTATCTCTGCTATACAAGCCGAAGCTCGTGAAGGAGAGGTTTCTTCTCCAGGAGTTACTGATTCACCTTTAAGTGGAGCCACGGGTCTTAGTCCTGCTTTTTCCGGTCTTGGTTCTGCTGTTCCTGGCCCTGGTCCTGGTTTTGTTCATGGTCCTGCTGGTCCCGGGGATGGTGCTGCTGCTTTTTCCGGTCGTGGTGCTGCTGGTCCTGATCCTGTTCGTAGTCCTGCCTTTTCCGGTCCTGATGCTAATATTTTTGGTGCTCCTGTTCCCGGTCATGGCCCTGCTGCTATTCCTGGTGCTCCTTTTCCCGGTAATGGCCCTGCTTTTTCTGGTCTTGGTGCTGCTGGTCCCGGGGATGGTGCTGCTGCTTTTTCCGGTCGTGGTGCTGCTATTGCTGATGCTGCTATTCCTGGTGCTGCTGGTCCTGTTCGTGGTGTTGATGCTCCTATTCCTGGTCCTGCTGTTCCCGGTGATGGTCCTGCTTTTTCCGGTCTTGGTGCTGCTGGTCCCGGTCATGCTGCTGCTATTCCAGGTGCCGCTGTTCCCGGTACTGCTGATCCTGCTGCTATTCCTGGTTCTGCTGTTCTCGGTCATGGTGCTATTCCTGGTTCCATTTCTGATGCTGCTATTCCTGGTCCTGCTAGTCCCGGGGATGGTGCTGCTGCTTTTTCCGGTCGTGGTGCTGCTATTGCTGATGCTGCTATTCCTGGTGCTGCTGGTCCTGTTCGTGGTGTTGATGCTCCTATTCCTGGTCCTGCTGTTCCCGGTGATGGTCCTGCTTTTTCCGGTCTTGGTGATGCTGGTCCCGGTCATGTTGCTGCTATTCCAGGTGCTGCTGTTCCCGGTACTGCTGATCCTGCTGCTATTCCTGGTTCTGCTGTTCTCGGTCATGGTGCTATTCTTGGTTCCATTTCTGATGCTGCTATTCCTGGTCCTGCTGGTGCTGGTGCTGCTGCTGCTTTTTCCAGTCTTGGTGCTGCTTTTTCCGGTGCTGGTCATTCTGTTGCTGGTGGAAGTGAACCTCCGAACTCTCGCTCCGTCGTTATTTCCTCAAATCAAGGTGGTAATGGAAAAACAACCCCGATCAGTGTTTCATCCGATGAGCAGATTGTACCCCCACAAGAAGTTTTGGCACAAAAAGAGACAGGGAGTCAGCACACCTCTTCGCCCGAAGGACAGCCAACGGTGTCATCCAACAATGAAAAACAAAGAAACAATTTTGCTTCAGCAGGGGGTCGCAGTCTTGGCCACAACGCCGCGGGAGATGAACTCCAAGACTCTTTGGAAGAACAAAAGAAAAATGAACATTCACAAAAGAACGAGACAAAAAAATCATCAGGGGATCAAATTACAGAATCCCAAAGCAGTGGAAAAGAAATCTCGGAAGTATCCAACACAAAAGCGCATGGGATAAAAACTCAACAGCCAAAGAAAAATCCAGTAAATGAGAAGAACTACAGTCAAAACACGGATGCATCCCACACCACCTCCCCTCTTTTGCTTCTTCTTCTTGTTGCGTGTGCGGCTGCTGCTGCGGTGGTGGCCGCGTGAGAGTGAGGGAGAGAGAGCCGTGCACCGCCCGCACACACACTCGTCCTTCTCTCTCTCTCTGTGTGTGTCCCCTTGCATGGACTCTCGCCCTCACCTCATCCCACGAAGCACACACATAATGTGCCCATTGTATATATTGCATGCACACCCATGCAGGCCCGTTGGTGCTCTCTTTTGCACCACACGCACCGCTGCCGTCCTGCCTGGCTGCATGGGCGGAGCACCGTAACTGTTTCTGTTTTGTTTTTATTGCATTGAGTGGGCGACCTCTTACGATTGTTCTAAATAGTTTTAATTTTTCTTTGCTGTTTGCTTTAAAATATTGTAAATGTTTTTTTTTTGTTTTTTTCTGATGGTGAAATTTCTTTCTTCATTTCTTTTTTCTTTTGTTTTTTGTGCGTTTTGTTGTTGTTTTTACTTTTTATTGTTCTTTTATTTTTCATTTCCCCATTCCCTTTTTTTTTGCTTTTGGGGGCAATCACTATGGACGTTTCTTTCTTTTCTACTCTTCCCTCTTTCAATTGTTTGTTGCTGCACTCTTCCTGTGAGGGGTGCCGTGTGTTTCCCGCCCAACTGCTCCACTCGCACACCCACCGACACGCTCATGACGACGGCCCTGTGCGCCTCGCCTGCTGCACGCATGAGGAGGGGCCGCGACGAACGGCGCGCTGAGGGAGCCGTGACGTGTGGGCGTGCGACGAGGGCCTGTGGGGCGGAGCACACATTTCTTTCCCTCTTGTTTTGTTTTCTTGCGGCCAGGGCGGGCAGACACCCGCAGCGCCACACACACACAGCCACACCCTGCCGCCGTGCTTTTCTTTAAGGATTTGTTTTGCTTTGCGTGTTTATTTCATGCGGTGGCGCACCCTTCGGGGTCGGCCTCGCGAGCATTTCTCTCCCCTCCGATGATTTCTTTTTCTTTTGCTGCGCTCACTCTCCCGATGGAGAGACGCGACTGCCGTCATGTCTGCGTGCTTCTCTCAGTCCCCACACACACACACGAGTGACTGTGCTCTGCGGGCCGCACTCACGCGCCGATGAGAGGGCTGAGGGGAGCAGCAACACGCAGATGACCCCATGAAATATAAACGATGTGCGGACACATGGAGGGTCAGACGGTTGAAGCACACGTAACCATCTTTTTAATTTTCGTTTGCGGGCAAAATATATACAGAGAGTTTGGTGTGGCCACACGGCAGCCAGGTGATCTTTTTCTTATTTTGTGTGGAACAGTAATGGACGATTTCTTTTTTCATTTATAATTATTTTGTGCGATGGGGTTTATATAAGACGAAGGGGACGTTTTTTTGTTTTCAATAAATCTTGTGTGAATTGCCACTGCTTGGGCTGCAGTGCAATCATGAGTTTGAGCGGTCTTCTTGTTGTTTCAGTTTTGCGTCTCCGCTGTGTATTTTTGTGCGTCTCTCCGCATACTCTGCTCCCTCCCTTCCATTTCTTTGCTTTGTGTTTCTGCAGGCACACACAACCACACACACACACAAGATGCACATTGCAGTGGGTTTGAATGCTCCTTTTGTAGTGCATGCTGGCAGTTGCGTGTGGCGGCTGTTGTCTTCTTCCGTGGCCATGAGAAGGAGGGAGAGAGGGAGTGCGCACCCCGAGTCTATTTTCCTGTGGGTGTGATGCACCGCGTGTGACTGCGCTGAGTTGGGCTCCGTGTCCCATTGAGGGCGGGATGGCAGGAAATTTTTGTGCCGCGTCATGGATGGATGAGGGTTCGCTTGCTCCGTGTGCGTTGTGTGGTGGCCGCGGGGTTTTGGCCATTTCCCTGGGGCTGCGGGAATGAGCTGGGGGAGATGGTGGTGGATGTCTTCTCCTCCTGCATGGTGGGTGGCTGCTGGCGTTGTGTGCCCTCCTTGCGTGGACGCCGTCTCGTGGTGTGTGAACTGTGCGGCTGGGCCTGCTGCCCTCTCCTCATGTTGTCTGCGCTCTCTCGCTGTATCCGCTGTGCTCCGTCCCTCTCCCTCTCGTTCCATTCCTTTTCCTTTTCGTCTCATCGATCGGCTGACTGACACCAGCGACTCCACTACGGGCGATGGTGACTGCGATGGTGACGGTGTGCGCCGTGTTGTTCCTTGCGCTCTTGTGCTGCTGCTGCACGTCCGTGTGCGTGACGGCGACAGGAGACGATAATGATGATAACAGCAGTCCTCCCAGCCCTGAGCTAAGGAAACCGGATCCTACAGGAATACGCCTGGTGCATTACAGCCATATGGTGGGGAGACCGGTGTGCCACAGACAGAGAGTGGGAGAGACAGTGAGGAGGGTTTGAGAAGTCCAGGACCTTCTTTCCAAAGGAAGCAGGCACAGCCATCACTGGACAGACACCAGTTCCGCCAGAAAATACGTTCGGCTAGCGATAATTCAGAGCCACCAGGTTTGGCAACTCATTCTCCACACACACACACAAGTTGCGACCGGTATGTCAGATGCACAAAATAAAAGGGCGCAGTAAAATACACAGGGCGATGAGGATCATAAGGCACCGACATCAAACCAGAAGACCAAAATGCCAAATACGACCACCAACAAGACTACAACGAATACGCCGGAGGCACCAAGTAATACGGCCATGAATACAGAGGCGCCAACCACGACGACCACCCGCGCACCGTCACGTCTTCGTGAAATCGACGGCAGCCTCAGCAGCTCTGCGTGGGTGTGTGCCCCGCTGCTGCTCGCCGTATCCGCGCTGGCGTACACCGCCGTGGGCCAAAGATGTGTGTGCGGGCTGTGCGTGCCAGCACCCAATCACGGGGGCATGTGCGCTTCCACTGTGGTCCGATGTATAAAGTAATAGTAATTATGATGGTAGTTTTTGCTTTGTTTGCCTCCACTGCCTTGCTTTTTGCTCCGCGTTGTTCTCGCATTCGCCTCGTTGAACGCATCACAGACACGCTCATATGTATGCGTACTGGTGCCTTGGGTGTTTTTATTCTTGCTGTTCTATCTTTTTTTAAAACTCGTGGTATGCAGGGCGGTGTTCGAGTTCTGCAATCGCACTGATTCCATCTGTTTCAATGCGTGTGCTGCTGCTGTTGTTGCTGCCACTTGTTACTGTACGGTGGCTCTGCTTGGTTTTTTAACATTTTTCCCCTTTTGCTTTTGCTCTGCGTTGACGTGTCGTTAGTTTGTGCTGGAGGCTACACGCAACTGACAGGAGTGATGGCGATGATGACTGGCCGTGTGCTGCTGGTGTGTGCCCTCTGCGTCCTGTGGTGCTGGTGTGGTGGTTTTGCCGACGAGGCGGGTGCTTCTGCCGGTGGAGGGAACGGTTTGAGACACACGAGTAACGGCGTAAATGACGGATCTTCGAAGGCGGACTGCGGGTTGTTTTTTACGTCGATGGGATTATTAAAGGCGGTTGAAGCTGGCGAAGACAATTTGCCTTTGACTGATAAGGTGTCATCGGAGATTAAGGAGGTATCAGATCTTGTTTTTTCACAAAAAGGTGTTGACGGCGGCCCATTGGCTGGTGCAAAAGAGGGAAATGGTGCCGCAGGTGCAGTAACCTCACCGCCTGGACCTGGAGTATCAGAGGCAAATGAAGGGGAACGGTATTTAGAGGTACTTGGACCAAAAGGAGATGATGAACTTACAAGAGTTTCTGCTAGCGGTGAGGCATCTAATTCGCAAAACCAAACCGCCCATCAACCGGTTCTTTTATCCGACAGCAGTGACACTCGTCCTGGAGAAGTACTCCCTTTGAGTAATTCCGGCAGTGCTCCAATTTACAAGGACCCGCTGAAGAAAGGAGATGTCGATTCTCGCGATGCCACTGTTGGTGACACACAAAAGGTGGAAGAATTGAAAGAAGAAAATAAAGAAGAGGAAGAATTAAAGGAATTTAAGGACAGGGCGGAATCCGAGACACGCAAAGAGGGAAAAAAAGAGGAGGGAACGCCAACAAAAATATCAACAGCACAACCAACAGCATTGGAAAGAACACAAACACCGGTAGTGAAATTGAATGTAGGAAAATCGCCAGATGCAGTTCCGGAAGGAGACGCAAGCCAAACAGAATCGGAAGATGCACAGGCCTTGACGCATCAGCAACATGAAAGCTCATCGTCACAAACGGAAACGAAGTCCGAAGCACCGGAACCTCCTGCGACGGATGGTGTGCCACCACAACAAGTTCAAGACACAGTCACGAAGGACTCGATGGAGAATGCAACTGCCACCAATCAAGCGGAAACAACAGTATCACCCAACTATACAGGTGGCAGTGGTGAAGCCCAGAGTGAGGCGGATGGGAATGATGCTCAACGGCCCAACCCCAACGAACCACACGACGTACTTGAAGGTGTTGATACCAACGATGCTCCTACACTCAGTGAGGCAGCACCACAAACAGAAGAAACAGCCGCAGCCGCCAGAATAAATGGTACGGCAACACCTGGCGACAGTGACAGCAGCACCGCGGTCTCCCACGCCACCTCCCCTCTTTTGCTTCTTCTTGTTGTTGCTTGTGGTGCTGCTGCTGCGGTGGTGGCCGCGTGAGAGTGAGTGAGAGAGAGCCGTGCACCGCCCGCACACACACTCGTCTTTCACCCACTCTCTGTGTGTGTTCCCTTGCATGGACTCTCGCCCTCACCTCATCCCACGAAGCACACACATAATGTGCCCATTGTATATATTGCATGCACACCCATGCAGGCCCGTTGGTGCTCTCTTTTGCACGACACGCACCGCTGCCGTCCTGCCTGACTGCATGGGCGGAGCACCGTAACTGTTTCTGTTTTGTTTTTATTGCATTGAGTGGGCGACCTCTCTCTCTCTCTCCCTGTGTGTGTGTTTTGCTTTACGGGAGCAATGAGAGTGTGTGCGCTGGTCGTCCCACGCTTCGGCTTTTTTTTGTTGCTATTTATTTGTTTTGCTTCTGTTGTGGTTGGGTGCTCCCATTTTACTTTTATTGATTGGTTTTCTTAAACTGCAGATGGCCGAATTTCCTTTTTTGTATCCTCTTGTTTTTTGTTTCTCTCCACGCAATCGGTCCTTGTTGCTTCAGCAAGCCACGAAATATTTGCCTAACTCCCACATCAATGGCTTACTTGCTCTACACCCCACGTTAGTTTGAAACGCTGGTGGTGCTGCAAGTGGTGTTTGTGGTGTGATTGCCAGCGGTGCTTTGCTGTCACTTTGAAGTGCTCTCGATCCTTTGGCTATGTGATGCGTGCCGACAGCGCGAGTTTGATTTGAGTCGTTGTGAGGGACGTGCCCTTTTGGAGCATTGGGTGCGCTGCCGACGTACACCGTCATTGGGAGGGATGGATGAGCGCCCATCCGCATCAAAGTATCCGTGAGGGACCTGGATGATACCAGGAAGTATTGCATTTCAGAGCGGTACTAAGCAATG
The DNA here is from genome assembly GCF_000209065.1 of Trypanosoma cruzi. Classification (NCBI taxonomy): domain Eukaryota; phylum Euglenozoa; class Kinetoplastea; order Trypanosomatida; family Trypanosomatidae; genus Trypanosoma; species Trypanosoma cruzi. The sequence goes on from NW_001849526.1 coordinate 46,692, forward strand.
AATTCATCGAATGACAATCGCCACTGTGAGGATGACGTTGTATCCTCTGCGAATGGGATCATTCTCGAGAATGAAGTTGTCCCTGCTGCTGTCAACCCGCATGCGGACCGTATGCTCGTGCAGCCACTGGAGGCTCCTTTGATTGTGCCCCAATTTGCCACGGGCAGCGTTTGCAGTCGGTTCACGGTGCGTGCTGGGCATTGTTCTACTGGTGTTGCCAATGCTGACATGGTGCTGTGCGTGGCTGCGGCGCTGTCGGTGGTGGTGGACTCGACGACTGCCGCGATGGCTGCGAGGAGCCCCACGACTGCGACGACATTGATGGCATGCAGCTGCAGGATGACGATGGGGACGGGAGGACGCTGGAGTCGCACTGGTCGCAGCGCCACGCGAAGGATGAGTGGATGGCATCGATTGGAGGTGCCGGCGACTGCACGGAGCTGACGCTGGCCGCATCGGCTGAACTGGGTTGCATGAGGGTGAAGTGGAGTATGGCGGAGTCGATGCGCTGGTGGAGGAATTCGAACTGTGCACTACTGCGGTGGAAGTGCTCCGCACTGAACATGAGTGAATATTCCCACATATCCTGCGAAGCGAGCGTTCCTGCGAGACGCTGCACGTCGGATTGGTATTCCAGTGGTTGGTGTGTAGACGGAGTATCCATGAAATGTCAGCAAAACGCCCGATGGACAGTTGCTCCATCAGTGGTCCCGCACTGGATGCTAGGGATGCTGCCGCTGTTATTTGGAGAGGAGAATGTTTTTCTGCGGTGCCTGGGGACAAGCCCGCCTCGTGGTGTCTGGACACGCTTCCCACCAACACGACGGATGCGAGGGACCATGAAGAAACATACATCTGAGTGCTGCCATGCATGCGGCATTGCGGTGCCTCGGCATGCAGGTGCATCTGAGATTGACTGAGAGGGTAACGTCCGTTGTGTCCCATGCGCGGACGGAGCGACGATTACGTGGGCCACTCCGCCCTACGACGAGGGAAACGCTATTTTCCGTGACCACGCGCAGGTGTGCACGATATCCGCCACCAGCGGCAGCTTGCTTCCAATGGTTCCGTGGGACGGCGATGTGAGAGAGGGTGTGGAGCGTGACGGTTCCACCGGCATCTACTGAACAAGGATTGCCACGGGCATCCGTCCTCGATCCAGAGAGCATTGGGACCGGCCGTGGCACACCACCGAAGGATGTGGACACGGCTGCTCCCCAGAAGCATCAGTCGCCAGAGAAGGAAGTCGCCTCAGGTGCCACGACGGCAACGGAGTGCTCTTGCCCAGCGACATCGCGGGTGCGCCGCAGGAGGCGGAGAAGGAGAGCGGTCTTTCGGACAGCGACGATGTCGCCGCCGATGGTGTGACGTCTGTTGTCGGACAATCATTAGGAGATGAGGCCGCCAGCGACAAGGCCGGTGGCGGTGCCGCAGTCACGGGACCCAAGGGCCCTGATGCCGCTGATGACGCGCAGGGCGCCGTGGACCCTCCGCCGAGGGAGGATGACGCGGCGGTGGTGCGCGGGGGTTGGGAGGCAGACATGAAGTACGCCCCGCCTCCGGTCCACGGCAGTAACAATGCGGCTGCGGCTTGTCCCTTTCCGCTGCTTCTGCTGCTTGCCGCTGCCGCCGCGGTGCCAACACTCAGCAGTGGCTGCAAGAGAGAAAGGCCTATATCAACTGGCATGTCCCTATCAGTATATACATACGCTCTGCCTGTCTGTATACTTTTTACCAGTGGAATGCTGTGTACACTCTCCCTTTTTTGTGTTGGTCGCTAATGTGTCGGCACCACGCGTGTTTTTAATAGGTTTAGGGATAAACATTTTTTTGACTTCTTCTGGAGAATACTGTGCTGTGTTTGTGTGCGTGTGCGAGGGATCTGTGTGGTTTTGATTTTCTTATTTTTATTTATCTGCTTCGGCATTGTGTAGTGGTCTTTGTTTATCCCATTATGTGTGTTTCTGAGGTGTGCGGTAAATGAAGTGTGTGGGCGAGGAAAACATCGGTGCGTGGCGTGTTGCTGCCCTGTGGTGTGGTTGCTGTTGCGGTGGCATTGTGTGGTGCTCGTTGTATTACTCCTGTTGCGTTCGTTTCTGAATTGTTGCTAGGGCACCGGGAGTGGATGCCTGTGGACGCACGCCGTGCATTATGCGCTACATTGGTGGGAGGGGAGACTGACATAACTGGCGGGATTCAGTAAGGCGCATTTTTGCCCACGGACCCTGCAGCCGCAGCAGCCTGAGTGGCGCTTTGCATATGGACGTGTGGATTGGTTTCTCTTGCGAGGCTTTTTTACTGCTTGTCATTTTCCTCTCGGGTACCGTTCCCGTGGCAGCAGCGGCGGCATCAAAAGAGCATTGTGTGTATGTGTGTTTGGAGAGTCCTTGATCGAGTGCCTGCCTTCCTTCTCTGTTCCGTCGATCGATTGTACCGTGTGCCGGCCAAACTGTTGACATGACGTTCTTTTGACGGCGGGGTCCAATTGACATGATGTTGCGTCGCGTGCTTTGGCGCGGGTGTGTGGTTTCTGCAACAGTCGTTGGGCGGTTGCCTGTTGGGTCGTTGAGTGTGGCGTGGCGACGGGTGCGGATGGACCCGATTGTGTGCCGCTGGAAGGAGGAAGGCGGCGGAGCGATGGACACCCGAGGAGTGCGGTGGCGGGCAGCCATGAAGTTTGGCGACAGGGAACTCACTGCTTCTGTGAGTTGCCGTGTGTGGTGTTTGTTTCCGTTATTATTATTTGCGTGTTGGATGTAGCCACTGTGGGGGAGGACTTTGTTTCTTTTTCACGCCGTTTTGGGATCCTTTTCTGCACCGGCATTTTTGTCTTCCTGCCGCACTGTTGCGCCCTCTTTCCCGTCCATTGGGGGCAGCTGCGGGTGGGTTTTACATGCCGTGGAGTTGTGTGCGTGCTGTCCGGTGCTTTATTGTTGCTTGTTCTTCCTGCGTGCACGCGTCCCCCATGCTCATGACAACAACCCTCATGTCAGCGCCACCCCTTCTTTTCCATCCTGCTGCTGCTGATGATGATGATGTGTGTGTGTGTGTGTTCTTCTCATCTTCCTCTCTGTGTCCCTCCCTAGACTGTGTGTGCAGCCGTGATTGCGATGATGACTGGCCGTGTGCTGCTGGTGTGCGCCCTCTGCGTGCTGTGGTGCGGTATTGCCGGCGGTGGTGGATGTTCTGAAACACCTCAAGTTCCTCAAGACATTAAGTCTGGTAACGGCAATAATCATCAGAGTGTTAACAACAACGCTGGTGGCGCTGGAGAAGGTGGCCTAAGCGGTAAACCGGTAGAGTCACAAGCAGCAGGAGTATCGGTAACAGAATTACCCGGAGCTGGGGCGGCAACGAAATTACCAGGAGCGGAAACATCACCAACGGCAGGGACGGAAAAAAAAAACGAAGAAACGGGACAAGAGAAAGAAGAGGAGAATGATAAGCAAGAAGAAGAGGAGAAAACGAAAGAAGATGAGAAGGTGGTTGACAAGAAAGAAGAGGAAGCAGAGGAGGACGATGAAGAAGATAAGGATGACGACGTGAAAGACGAGGAGGAAGAAGAAGAGCAGAAAAAGAAGAAAGATGATAACGGTGCCACAAAAAAATTATCAGCAGTCGGTCAGGAGCAGCCACTTTTACCATCTGGTGCGGAGGGAGCATCGAATAATACGAAATCCAAAGGCACTCAAACGCCTGACGACGATGATCCAGCAGCTGATGCTGCAGGGACACGAGAAGAAAAACAAAATGAAAATAAAGATGCCAATCCGAAAGAAACACCAGTCGAAGCCACAGCCACGAAAAATACAACGGCGACGACTGGCGACAGTGACGGCAGCACCGCGGTCTCCCACACCACCTCCTCTCTTTTGCTTCTTCTTGTTGTTGCGTGTGCGGCTGCTGCTGCGGTGGTGGCCGCGTGAGAGTGAGGGAGAGAGAGCCATGCACCGCCCGCACACACACTCGTCTTTCACCCACTCTCTGTGTGTGTCCCCTTGCATGGACTCTCGACCCCACCTCACCCCACGAAGCACACACATAATGTGCCCATTGTATATATTGCATGCACACCCATGCAGGCCCGTTGGTGCTTTCTTTTGCACCACACGCACCGCTGCCGTCCTGCCTGGCTGCGTGGGCGGAGCACCGTAACTGTTTTTGTTTTTGTTTTTATTGCATTGAGTGGGCGGCCTCTCTCTCTCTCTCTCTCTCTCCCTGTGTGTGTGTTTTGCTTTACGGGAGCAATGAGAGTGTGTGTGCTGGTCGTTCCACGCTTCGGCATTTTTTTCCTTTTTTTTTACTTCTGTTGTGGTTGAGAGCACCCATTTCGCGGGCTGCGTGTGTGTGTATGTGTGATGATATGAGTAAACTGTGTGTGTGCTATCTGCCTCTCTCTGCCGTTGCTTTCTTTGGACTCTTTTGTGGCGCACAGCTGCTCTGCAATTATAGGCGCTGCCAAACACACACACACGCCATGTCACACACTTTATGGAGCGGCGTGAACGCTGAGGACGCACGCACACGATTTTTCTGTGGCCCTTGTGAGGAGGGATGACGGAGAACGCGATTTGTTTTATTTCCGTGCTAAGGGCATGATTTTCTTGTCGTGCAGCAGTTGACTAACGTGGTGTGGCATTGTGGGTGCCTGGGATAAGTGAGCATGGATTTTTGCCCAGAAGCTGCACGTGCCGACGTGTTCCTCCCGCTGTTCATGCACCGACGGAGGATTCTCCGGCTGTGCGGGGTGATGTGCGTTGGATGGTGCGGGAGAGACAACAGTAAAACGACTGGCGGCAGCGTGTGTGGGCTTTGAAGATTTGCTGACGCGTGAAGAACAACAACATACCCGCAGTGGCAGTCGCTGTGTGTTCCCGGTGCACTGTTCTTCCGTCTCTTTCCGTGTGTCTGTGTGCGTGAGTTGTTTTTGTTGGGAGTGACTGCGGCGGGGATGATGATGCCACTCACTGTGGAGGAGCGGCCGTGCTCACTGTTTCACTCCTTTTTCCTCTTCTCTCTCTTTCTCACACACAAAGAAGGAAAGGAAGTAAGGCTAAACGCTAATCGCTACTGTGAAATTTGAAGGCAGTGAAAGGACCAACAGCACACACACCGCCCACACACACATATTTATATGCTCTCACGTGTTGCTGCAGTGAAGGCACCCCGCAAACACAACCGTCGCCGCGTGACCGGATCCAGCGGAAGGAGGAGGGAAGGAGGAGAGAGTGAGCCGCAGAGACCCAGCATGTCCCGGCATCTCTTCTACTCTGCGGTGCTGCTCCTCGTCGTGATGATGTGCTGCAACGCTGGTGGTGCTGCGGAAGCTCCGGGGCAGTCATCTGAACCAAATTATAAATGGAAGAACATCAAAAATGAGGGCGGTGTAACTGTGGAGTCGTTGGGTGTTCCCGGTCTTCTAAAAGTGGGGAGTGACGTATTTGCCGTTGCCGAGGCGCAGTGCAAGAAGAGTGATGCAAACATTTTTACTGGCATTGCATCGCAACTACTCACGAAAGATAATGCTGACACACCAGTGGAACTGCTAAATGGAGCCAAAGATAAGACACAAGTTTTGGAAAAATACCATTCAGCAGCGGTGAAGAAAGTGGATGTGTGCCGACCAACAACAGTTATGCAGGGAAATGATATTTACATGCTTGTTGGAAAATACAGCCAGACAGCTGCCACTGGTCAGGAGGGTGGCGGAGCAGACGACTGGGGATTATTGCTGGTGCAAGGAAACGTCAGTGACGAAGGTGGCGGCGAGAAAAGAATCCAATGGAATGAGAACCAGCGACTGGTCGGCACCTTTTCTGCTGATGAACACAAACGCTTGACGCAGCTGATTGGCGGCGGTGGATCGGGTATTAAGACTAATGACGGCACGCTTGTGTTCCCAGTGGAAGGCACGAAGAAGGGTGAAGCACCAAAGGAGGATAAAAAGACCGTCTCGCTGATCATATACTCGAAGGATGCTAAGAGTTGGACGCTGTCGAAGGGGATGTCTGCCGATGGCTGCAGTGATCCCTCCGTCGTGGAGTGGAAGGACAAAAAACTCATGATGATGACTGCGTGTGATGATGGCCGCCGCAGGGTGTACGAGTCCGGTGACAAGGGGGAATTGTGGACGGAGGCACTCGGGACACTCTCGCGCGTGTGGAGCAACAAAAAGGGCGAAGAAGCGAAGGCCGTTAGAAGCGGGTTTATCACAGCGACGATTGACGGTGTTGATGGCAACAGAAATGTGATGCTCGTTACTCTGCCGGTGTATTCCGAGGAGACTGATACAGAAGACAATGGAAAGAGTGAACTCCATCTTTGGCTGACGGACAATACGCACATTTTCGATATTGGGCCGGTATCCGATGATGACGCTGCCGCCAGCTCCCTGTTGTACAAAAGTGCTGAAAGTGAAACTAAGAAGGAGGAGTTGATTGTACTTTACGAGAAGAAGAAGGGCGATGAAGAATCATCACACAGTCTTTGGTCTGTGCTTCTGACTGAGCAGCTGCAGCGTGTGAAGGATGTGCTGGCGACGTGGAAGAAAGTGGACGACCTTGTCTCCAAGCTGTGCACCACTTCAAGTGCTGTGGAGAGTACCTCACCTGAAAATGCCTGCAGCCCTACTGTTAAGATCACGGATGGGCTGGTTGGCTTTTTGTCCGACAACTTCTCTGATAACACATGGAGGGACGAGTACCTCGGGGTGAACGCCACGGTGAAGAAGAAAGATGGGGCAACAAAGGATGCAGGGGAGACGGGGGCAACAAAGACTTCCGATGGTGTGACGTTCCAGGGAGCGTGGGCGGAGTGGCCCGTTGGCAAGCAAGGGGAGAATCAGCTGTACCACTTTGCGAACTACAACTTCACTCTTGTGGCGACGGTGTCCATCGACGGTGTGCCGGAGGAGGGAGATACCCACATTCCTTTGATGGGTGTGAAGATGGATGACAGCGGGAAGTCTGTACTCCTGGGACTGTCGTACAACAGCGGAGGTAAGTGGGAGTTGTCTTGCGGTGAAGAAACGCCTAAGGAGCTCAGCAGCACTTGGGAGAAAGATACAACACATCAGGTGGTAATTTTGCTACGGAACGGCACCCAGGGTTCCGCGTACGTCGATGGTCAGCGTGTGGGGAATGGACAATTTGAATTGAAAACTGCGGAAGCGAACAGGATCTCCCACTTCTACATTGGAGGGGACGAACGCAGTGCAGGCGGCGCAGGGAGACAAGAAGAATTGTCTGTGACTGTGAGGAACGTCCTGCTGTACAACCGCCCGTTGAGTATTGCGGAGATTGGCGCCCTCAACCCGAATAAAGCCCTCATTCCACCTGTGGTGTCTGACAATGCCCAAGGAACCCTGTCGCAGTTCTCTCCTGCCGGGCAACCGCCGTCGGGGCCTAAATTGTTGAATGAAAATGAGGGTACGGGTGGTGGCAGCACGTCCACATCAACACCGTCCACTGTAACGACTTCCTTAGGAAAAGAGAAATCCGCAATCCAGCTGCCTTTAGGAGTATCTTCCGGTGGAAACAAAAATGTGGATGTCGCTTCTCCATCCGATGGTGATCCAACGGTGGGAGCGGAAGCTGGAGGTGCGGTGCAGGGAGACACACCACCCCAAACTCCTGTGGATACCCCCGACAAAGCAGATCCAAACGCTCCTGCCGCTACGGACGTGGCTCAAGTTGACCCCGCAGATACAACTGAGGTTGGTGCGCGCTCTGGTGAAAATGGGGAGAAGGTGGGAGGGGCGGATGGGCAGAAACGGGAGGACATCCATGCACAGGACGGCGAAGTAAAGGCTGCGGCACTCAGCAGCAGCCTTGGAAATGCGTCACAGGGGAATAACAGCGATGCCGGCACTGTGCGTGGGAGCGGACTGCTGCCATCGCTGCTTCTTCTGTTGGGACTGTGGGTGTTTGCGGCTCCGTGAGGAGTGACTGGCTGCCGCGTGGGACACTTGCGACCGCCCCAGCACAAAAATACACGTGATAATTTATTTCCCTTCTCAAATAACATTTATTTTATTCCCTGTTTGCTTTGCGTTTTGTTTTTATTTTTACTTTTTGTTGTTCTTTTCTATCATTTCCCTCATTCCCTCTTTTTTTTGCTTTTTGGGGCAATCACTATGGACGGTTTTCTTTTTTACTCTTCCCTCTTTCAATTGTTTCTTCTGCACTCTTCCTGTGAGGGGTGCCGTGTGTTTCCCGCCCAACTGCTCCACTCGCACACCCACCGACACGCTCATGACGACGGCCCTGTGCGCCTCGCCTGCTGCACGCATGAGGAGGGGCCGCGACGAACGGCGCGCTGAGGGAGCCGTGACGTGTTGGCGTGCGACGAGGGCCTGTGGGGCGGAGCACACATTTCTTTCCCTCTTGTTTTGTTTTCTTTGCGGCCAGGGCGGGCAGACACCCGCAGCGCCACACACACACAGCCACACCCTGCCGCCGTGTTTTTCTTTAAGGATTTGTTTTGCTTTGCGTGTTTATTTCGTGCGATGGCGCACCCTTCGGTGTCGGCCTCGTCAGCATTTCTCTCCCCTCCGATGATTTCTTTTTTTTGCTGCGCTCACTCTCCCGATGGAGTGACGCGACTCCCGTCATGTCTGCGTGCTTCTCTCATTCCCCACACACACACGAGTGACTGTGCTCTGCGGGCCGCACTCGCACGCCGATGAGAGGGCTGAGGGGAGCAGCAACACGCAGATGACCCCATGAAATATAAACGATGTGCGGACACACATGGAGGGTCAGACGGTTGAAAGACATGTAACCATCTTTTTAATTTTCTTTTGCGGGCAAAATATATACAGAGAGTTTGGTGTGGCCACACGGCTGCCAATCGACCCTTTTTTTATTTTGTGTGGAGCAGTAATGGACGATTTCTTTTTCATTTATAATTATTTTGTGCGATGGGGTTTATATAAGACGAAGGGGACGTTTTTTTGTTTTCAATAAATCTTGTGTGAATTGCCACTGCTTGGGCTGCGGTGCACTCATGAGTTTGAGCGGTCTTCTTGTTGTTTCCGTTATGCGTCTCCGCTGCACATTTTTGTGCGTCTCTCCGCATACTCTGCTCCCTCTTTTCTACATCTTTGCCTTGTGTTGCTGCAGGCACACATAACCACACACACACAAGATGCACATTGCAGTGGGTTTGAATGCTCCTTTTGTAGTGCATGCTGGCAGTTGCGTGTGGTGGCTGTTGTCTTCCTCCGTGGCCATGAGAAGGTGGGAGAGAGGGAGCGCGCAGCCCGAGTCTCCTTTCCTGTGGGTTTGATGCACCGCGTGTGACTGCGCTGAGTTGGGCTCCGTGTCCCATTGAGGGCGGGATGGCAGGAAATTTTGTGCCACTTCATGGATGGATGAGGGTTCGCTTGCTCCGTGTGCGTTGTGTGGTGGGCGCGGGGTTTTGGCCATTTCCCTGGGGCTGCGGGAATGAGCTGGGGGAGATGGTGGTGGATGTCTTCTCCTCCTGCATGGTGGGTGGCTGCTGGCGTTGTGTGCCCTCCTTGCGTGGACGCCGTCTCGTGGTGTGTGAACTGTGCGGCTGGGCCTGCTGCCCTCTCCTCATGTTGTCTGCTCTCTCTCGCTGTATCCGCTGTGCTCCGTCCCCCTCCCTCTCGTTCCATTCTTTTTCCTTTCCGTCTCATCGATCGGCTGACTGACACCAGCGACTCCACTACGGGCGATGGTGACTGCGATGGTGACGGTGTGCGCCGTGTTGTTCCTTGCGCTCTTGTGCTGCTGCTGCTCGTCCGTGTGCGTGACGGCGACAGGAGACGATAATGATGATAACAGCAGTCCTCCCAGCCCTGAGCTAGGGAACCCGGATCCTACAGAAAAATACGCCTGGTGCATTACAGCCATATGGTGGGGAGACCGGTGTGCCACAGACAGAGAGTGAGAGAGACAGTGAGGAGGGTTTGAGAAGTCAAGGACCTTCTTTCCAAAGGAAGCAGGCACAGCCATCACTGGACAGACACCAGTTCCGCCAGAGACACTACGTTCGGCTAACGATAATCCAGAACCAGCAGGTTTGGCAACTCAGTCTCCACACACACACAAGGTGCGACCGGTATGTCAGATGCACAAAATAAAAGGGCGCAGTAAAATACACAAGGTGATGAGAATCATAAGGCACAGATATAAAATGAGAAGATGAAAATGCCAAACAAGACAAACACTACTACGAATACGCCAGAGGCATCTAGTGATACGGCCATGAATAGAGAGGCGTCAACCACGACGACGACCACCCGCGCACCGTCACCTCTTCGTGAAATCGACGGCAGTCTCAGCAGCTCTGCGTGGGTGTGTGCTCCGCGTTGCTTCCCGCATCCTCGCTGGCGTACACCACTCTGGGCTGAAGAATTGTGTGTAAGCTGTGCGTGCCAGCACCCAATCACGAGTATTTGTGCGTGCCAGCTGTTGTGATCCGATGTACTAAATAATAGGATAAAATAATGATTGTGTTTCGCCTTGCTTGCTTCCGCCGCCATGATGTGTGCTCCATTTTGCTGCTCTCGCATCCGTCACGTGGAACGCATTCCAGGCACACATACAAGCGCGACACGCACACGACTGTTTGCATCGATGCACTGTTGAGGATGGGTGCACGCGCACTGCAGCCATTCGTGTGCAGCTCTTTGTTTTTTTTTTGTGTTTTTACTGTTTTACTTTATTGCTTTTTGTCTGCTTTTTTTTTTTAATTTTTGCATGTCGTTGTGCCTTTTTAAAATTTAATTGGTTTGACGTCTTTCGTGAAATGCGTGTTGCTTCTGCTGGTGGCTGTGAGTGTGTCGTGTCTCTCTCCTTTTGGTTTTGCTCTGCGTTGACGTGTTGTTAGTTTGTGCTGAAGGCTGCACGTAAGTGACAGGAGTGATGGCGATGATGATGGCTGGCCGTGTGCTGCTGGTGTGTGCCCTCTGCGTGCTGTGGTGCGGTGCGGTTTTTGGACGCGCGATGGACGATTACTGCAGTGAGGGTGGAGGGAACGGTTTGAGGCACACGAGTAATGGTGGAGATGACGGCGTGTCTCTAAAGGCGGACTGCGGGTTGTTAGCCACTCGAATGGCATTAATAAAGGCGGTTGAAGCTGCGGAAGCTGGACAAGATGAATTGAGTGGTGGTCCAGGTTTATCTCAGGATACGAAGGAAAAGTTGGACGATACGTCTGTGGGAACTAATACAGTGGGCAGTGCAGCGGCTGGTTTAGGAGGAAGTATTGTCGCAGGTCAGACAGCAGCACTACCGCCGACGCCCGGAGGATCAGGTACAGGAGGACAGGTGGTGAAGCCAGAAGGGTTGGATGCAAATGGAGGAAAGGAAGCAGATCATAAGGAGGATCGCAACGACAGTACGGCAACTGGGCCCCAACTTCAAAGCGTTGATCAATCATCTTCTTCCTCTTCTTCATCTGGCAGCCCTGGCACTCAGAACGGTGAAGAACACAACTTGGAGAATACTTCCAAGAGTGATGAATCCTCCGATGATTCACCGGAAGATGACGAAAGTGATCCTCTTAGCCAATCCGACAGTCGTGAAGAGAAGGCGGAAGAAGAACCAGAAAAAAACGAATTAAACACAGAAAATACAAGTCATGAGGCACCAACACTAACAACAGCACCAGCCGAAGAGGCAGAAATACAAGCAGCAATACCAACAACACCACTGCATAGCCATTCCGGCGCTGAGGATTCAGGAAAGGTGCAACAGTTACAACAACCCCAAGACGGCATTGAGTCAAACAAACATTCACAAACAAAGAGCGCTGCCTCCATTACAGCCAATCAACACAATGAACCACCTGCCGGCCATGCAGAATCCAGGCCACTATCACCCACGGCAAACGGTGATGCCGCCAATAATGAATCTGAAAAGAGCACTGAAGAGGGCATCCCGAACAATGATTCACCAGCCGATGGTGCAGGGACACGAGAAGAAAAACAAAATGAAAATGAAGCATCCAATCCGAAAGAAACACCAGTCGAAGCCACAGCCACGAAAACTACAACGGCGACTACTGGCGACAGTGACGGCGGCACCGCGGTCTCGCACGCCACCTCCCCTCTTTTGCTTCTTCTTGTTGTTGCGTGTGCGGCTGCTGCTGCGGTGGTGGCCGCGTGAGAGTGAGGGAGAGAGAGCCGTGCACCGCCCGCACACACACTCGTCCTTCTCTCTCACTCTCTCTGTGTGTTTGTCCTTGCATGGACTCTCGCCCTCACCTCATCCCACGAAGCACACACATAATGTGCCCATTGTATATATTGCATGCACACCCATGCAGGCCCGTTGGTGCTCTCTTTTGCACGACACGCACCGCTGCCGTCCTGCCTGGCTGCGTGGGCGGAGCACCGTAACTGTTTTTGTTTTGTTTTTATTGCATTGAGTGGGCGACCTCTCTCTCTCTCTCCCTGTGTGTGTGTTTTGCTTTACGGGAGCAATGAGAGTGTGTGCGCTGGTCGTCCCACGCTTCGGCTTTTTGTTTTGTTTTTCATTGTTTTGTGGTTGAGAGCACCCATACTGCGGGCTGCTTGTGTGTGTGTGTGATGATATGAGTAATTTGCGTGTGTGCTATCTGCCTCTCTCTGCCGTTGCTTTCTTCTGACTCTCTTGTGGCGCACAGCTGCTCTGCAAGTATAGGCGCTGCCAAACACACAAGCACATGCACACAAGGCATGCCGCACATGCTGTGAAGTGGCGTGAATGCTGAGGAAGAACGCACGCACGCTGCGGATGGTCACGGAGGGCACTGTGGGGGTTGGTGTGTTGGTGCTTGTGGCTGTATTTGGCGACGCTCATATCCACCGTGTTGGAACGGCCGGTGTGTTCGTGGGCCGGTGAAGAGAGCAACGGCGAAAACGGTGACTCCCACGCAGTGCGTTCACAGTAACCTCTCGGTCAGTGGCAGTTCGGGGAGAAACAGTCACGACAGTTGCAATGCCGTCACACTTGTTTTTGAGCATCCTGAGAAACGGTAAAAATATATTTGCACACACGACGCTTTGCACCCCCGCTTCAGGGCTGCGCATCACGATGAGGCTGCCGTGCGGTGATGCCATATGATATGAGCAGCTGGGAGAGAAAGAGAGAGCGCTGTGCGATGCTCCTGCACCTGGAACTGACGCTGTGCAAGTGGTGGCAGGTTGGTGGACGGTCACACAAATACTGCAACACCACGAGGGAAGTAGACTAAACACTCCGCGTGCAGGGAGCGTTGCGGCCGATAAGGAATGTGTGCGACGGTGATGGACGCTCAGTCGACGACGGGTTGACGGTTTCTCCCATTGATGGAGTTGGTGCGCACGCGGTTTGTATGGCCGCCTCTGTGGTCTCCTGTTACTCCGCTGCGTGTGCCGCATCCTGACGCACCACTGGCACTAAATCGTTTTATTTCTTTTCTTTCTCTTTTTCCTTTGCCTCCCGCCTCCCGCAGCCACGCTGCACTGCTACTGCTGCTGCTCACACGAAACCAAGAAATGCATTTACCTCAGGCCATGCGCCAGCCTCGCCATGCCACGCCGCCACTCCCATTGCTGGTGTTGCTGCTGATGTACTGCGCCATTGGGTGTATTGCCGCTGCACCCGCTCTGCAGCACCGCCGTGGATATGACGAGATGATGGGGAGGAGCGGCCCACTGCCGACTGTGACAGTAGCACCGCGGGCTTCCACAACAACTCTAATCTTTGGCATCTTCGTGTCAATTGTGCAGCCGCGGCTGCGATGGTGGCCGGGCCTGCATGAAATGGTGTGTGCTGGAGGGGAGAGAAGGCTAGTGGAAAATAGATTGTTCTTCTGATGAATATTGGCTGCACTTCCCGTGGAAAACGAATTCACGCGGTGTGCAGAGATTATTATTTTTATTATTTTTACTTTGCTTTTGTGTTGCTGTGTGCGCTGCACCTCCGTGAGGGGTGCCGACACGACGGACCGCTCTCGCCGTATGTGCATGCGGTGGAGCCTTGTGTGCCGCTCCTGTTTGCTTCTCCCTCTTCCATTTGTGTGTTGGTGTTGCGACAGGGCTGTGTGTGCGGCGTACGGTGCATGCCTGGCTGCTGCTCTCTCCTCATGTGGTGTGCCCTCTGTGTGTGTGTCTGCCGCACCTCTCGTCTCCTCTGTTGCTCTCCATGTCCCTCACTGTGCAGATCAGCTCCACACCACCGAACGACCACACTCACGATGATGATGACGTGCCGTCTGCTGTGCGCCCTGTTGGTGCTCGCCCTGTGCTGCGGCCCGTACGTGTGCGCGGCAGAGGGTGATGATAAATCTGGCAAAGTTGGACAGGGTCCAAAGCTCCAGGATTCAGGGGGTTCAAGTGATTCCGATAATCCACGAGCAAAAGTCACGGAAGGTATTGTACAGAGTTCAGGTAAGGAGCCCATTCCTTCCGAGACACCATTGAAGACCGTCTCTGCGTCAGCAACTCCAACATCGACAGGTACAGGAGAAGGACCAAGTGTAGTACCCACTTTGCAAGATGGAAGAGATGCGTCTGGTCAGCAAGGGGCATCAAAAGGGAATAACCTTTCACTAGGATCAACAGGTGATTCCGATAAGTCCGTTGTAAATAGTCCGGAGCATAATAAAGAAATGGCGCTAACTGGTAACGAAGTTAAGGAACAGGCACCAACCACGACAACCACAACGACCACAACTACAACAACGACCACCACCACTGCGCCAGAGGCACCAAGTGATACGGCCAGGAATGCAGAGGCGCCAACCACGACGACCACCCGCGCACCGTCACGTCTTCGCGAAATCGACGGCAGTCTCAGCAGCTCTGCGTGGGTGTGTGCCCCGCTGCTGCTTGCCGTATCCGCGCTGGCGTACACCACTGTGGGCTGAAGAGGTGTGAACGGGCTGTGCGCGTCTACTGTGGTCTGATGTAAATAAATAAGAGAAAATAATGATTGTGATTTGCTTCACTTGCTTCCGCTGCTCTGCTGTGTGGTCCATGTTGCTTCTCCAAATACGTCATGTTGAACGTATCCCAGACAAACCCATGTGCATGCGCAGTGGAGTCTTGTGTTTTTTCTTTATTTTTTAATTTTTTGTTTTCTTGCCTTTTAATCTTCTGGTTTGCAGGGCGGTGTGCAAGTTTTGCATTCGTGCTGGTTCTATCCGCCTCATTGTGTGTGCTCTGTTGCTGCTGCAATTTGACACTGTGCGTTGACTGTGGCGTGGTGTGGCAGCCGTGTCTCTCCTTTTTGCTTTCACTCTGCTTTGACGTGTTGTTAGTTTGTGCTGAAGGCTACACGCACGTGGCAGGAGTGATGATGGCGATGATGATGACTGGCCGTGTGCTGCTGGTGTGTGCCCTCTGCGTGCCGTGGTGCGGTTTATCTGGAATTGCGGCCGACGGTGTTGGCGGTGGCGATGGCAGTGTGGATGAGGACTTACTTTTGCAGTGGCGTGCTTGGCTGCGGAGGGAATGCGCGGAGGAGGTCAGCAGGAGGACAGGAGGCAGTGGGAATGCGTCCGCCGTCGATGAGTGTGTGCGTCAGGCAATGGACGGTGTGCGTGCCGTTGTGGATGGCCGTCGTCGTTGGAGACGTCAACGGATTGCTGTTGTTGCTGCTTCTGCTGCTGCGGCTGCTGCTGGAAACGGGGATGTCAGCACGGACAAGGATGGCCAGGCAAGGAATAAAGAGGTTTCGCCACCCGAAATAAAAGATTAAAAGCCGGTGGCTTCAGGACAAGAATCAACAGATGCAACAAGAAGAAAGGACCAGACGACACAGGATCCTTCATCTGCTATTGTGTCGCGTAAAAAACTAATTTCCGATCAAAAACAAGAAGAAGATGAAGACAACGAAGATGAAGAAGCGGAGGAAGAAGCGAAGATACGCGAAACACCACCACCGGTAGTACTACCGCCAGCAGCAGCAGGAGGAGGAGGAGGAATAAAAACACCATCTGGTGCTCCTGGTCCTGCTGCTCCTGGCGCCATTCTCACTTCGCGGTCTTCTCCTTCTGGCGTCGATTCTTCATCCCGCATTGGTGGCGAAGGGTCCACCGTCAGTATTTCACCCAATGCAGTTGGGAAGCCTTCAAAACAAGATAAGGTGCCAGAAGCAAAGGAGAGTCAACACGCCCAGCCACACGATGGAGTGGCAGCAGATACACTCAACAACGGACCGGAACAAAACAGTTCTGCTCCAACAACAACGGGTCAGAATGACAACGAAGTCGCCACGTTGGGTGCCGGTGGTTTACGCTCTTCGGGAGAACAAATAACGGTAAAAGGGGGTTTAGAAGCTTCCCGAACAGACGAATCGTCAGCTGATCCAAATACAAAATTACAAGAAAGTGAAAAGACTCCATTGAAATCATCACAAGCAGCAGCGAAAGAACCAAAAACTTACCACGAAGTATTGACGTCAGTAAAAGAGGAGACAAAGAGCAAGAGCACGGATGCATCAGAGAATTTACCTGATGCGGCCGAAAGCATTAACGAACATCCTGCATCCGCAGCCACTACAATGCAGAGTACATCAACTGGCAGTCAAGAAGCAGCAGCAACGCCGTCTTCAAATAGAATCCCTCCACTTCACGAGGAAACGACCACTGGAACTGACACTACTGAGAATGCTCAACCTCCGAAAGAAACAACAGTCGAAGCCACAGCCATGAAAAATGGCACGGCGACGACTGGCGACAGTGACGGCAGCACCGCGGTCTCGCCCGCCACCTCCCCTCTTTTGCTTCTCCTTGTTGTTGCGTGTGCGGCTGCTGCTGCGGTGGTGGCCGCGTGAGAGTGAGGGAGAGAGAGCCATGCACCGCCCGCACACACACTCGTCTTTCACTCACTCTCTCTGTGTGTGTCCCCTTGCATGGACTCTCGCCCTCACCTCACCCCACGAGGCACACACATAATGTGCCCATTGTATATATTGCATGCACACCCATGCAGGCCCGTTGGTGCCCTCTTTTGCACGACACGCACCGCTGCCGTCCTGCCTGGCTGCATGGGCTGAGCACCGTAACTGTTTTTGTTTGTTTCCATTGCATTGAGTGGGCGACATCTCTCTCTCTCTCTCTCTCCCTGTGTGTGTGTTTTGCTTTACGGGAGCAATGAGAGTGTGTGTGCTGGTCGTTCCACTTTTTGGCATTTTTTTCCTTTTTTTTTACTTTGTTTTGTGGTTGAGAGCACCCATTTCGCGGGCTGCGTGTGTGTGTGATGATATGAGTAATTTGCGTGTGTGCTATCCGCTTTTCTCTGCCGTTGCTTTCTTCTGACTCTCTTGTGGCGCACAGCTGCTCTGCAAGTATAGGCGCTGCCAAACACACACACACGCCATGTCACACACTTTATGGAGCGGCGTGAACGCTGAGGACGCACGCACACGATTTTTCTGTGGCCCTTGTGAGGAGGGATGACGGAGAACGCGATTTGTTTTATTTCCGTGCTAAGGGCATGATTTTCTTGTCGTGCAGCAGTTGACTAACGTGGTGTGGCATTGTGGGTGCCTGGGATAAGTGAGCATGGATTTTTGCCCAGCAGCTGCACGTGCCGACGTGTTCCTCCCGCTGTTCATGCACCGACGGAGGATTCTCCGGCTGTGCGGGGTGATGTGCGTTGGATGGTGCGGGAGAGACAACAGTAAAACGACTGGCGGCAGCGTGTGTGGGCTTTGAAGATTTGCTGACGCGTGAAGAACAACAACATACCCGCAGTGGCAGTCGCTGTGTGTTCCCGGTGCACTGTTCTTCCGTCTCTTTCCGTGTGTCTGTGTGCGTGAGTTTTTGTTGTTGGGAGTAACTGCGGTGGGGATGATGGTGCCACTCACTGTGGAGGGGCGGCCGTGCTCACTGTTTCACTCCTTTTTCCTCTTCTCTCTCTTTCTCACACACAAAGAAGGAAAGGAAGTAAGGCTAAACGCTAATCGCTACTGTGAAATTGTAAGGCTTTGAAAGGACCAACAGCACACACACCGCCCACACACACATATTTATATGCTCTCACGTGTTGCTGCAGTGAAGGCACCCCGCAAACACAACCGTCGCCGCGTGACCGGATCCAGCGGAAGGAGGAGGGAAGGAGGAGAGAGTGAGCCGCAGAGACCCAGCATGTCCCGGCATCTCTTCTACTCTGCGGTGCTGCTCCTCGTCTTGATGATGTGCTGCAACACTGGTGGTGCTGCGGAAGCTCCGGGGCAGTCATCTGAACCAAATTATAAATGGAAGAACATCAAAAATGAGGGCGGTGTAACTGTGGAGTCGTTGGGTGTTCCCGGTCTTCTAAAAGTGGGGAGTGACGTATTTGCCGTTGCCGAGGCGCAGTGCAAGAAGTCTGATGCAAACATTTTTACTGGCATTGCATCGCAACTACTCACGAAAGATAATGCTGAAAAACCAATGGAAGTGCTAAATGGAGCCAAAGATAAGACACAAGTTTTGGAGGAAGACGGTTCCGAAGACCCAAAGAAGAGAATAGATGTGAGCCGACCAACAACAGTTATGCAGGGAAATGATATTTACATGCTTGTTGGGAAATACAGCCAGACAGCTGCCACTGGTCAGGAGGGTGGCGGAGCAGACGACTGGGGATTATTGCTGGTGCAAGGAAACGTCAGTGACGAAGGTGGCGGCGAGAAAAGAATCCAATGGAATGAGAACCAGCGACTGGTCGGCACCTTTTCTGCTGATGAACACAAACGCTTGACGCAGCTGATTGGCGGCGGTGGATCGGGTATTAAGACTAATGACGGCACGCTTGTGTTCCCAGTGGAAGGCACGAAGAAGGGTGAAGCACCAAAGGAGGATAAAAAGACCGTCTCGCTGATCATATACTCGAAGGATACTAAGAGTTGGAAGCTGTCGAAGGGGATGTCTGCCGATGGCTGCAGTGATCCCTCCGTCGTGGAGTGGAAGGACAAAAAACTCATGATGATGACTGCGTGCGATGATGGCCGCCGCAGGGTGTACGAGTCCGGTGACAAGGGGGATTCGTGGACGGAGGCACTCGGGACACTCTCGCGCGTGTGGGGCAACAAAAAGGGCGAAGAAGCGAAGGCCGTTAGAAGCGGGTTTATCACAGCGACGATTGACGGTGCCGATAATAAGAGGAATGTGATGCTTGTTACTCTGCCGGTGTATTCCGAGAAGGCTGATAAAAAAGAAAACGGCGAACTCCATCTTTGGCTGACGGACAATACGCACATTGTCGATATTGGGCCGGTATCCGATGATGACGCTGCCGCCAGCTCCCTGTTGTACAAAAGTGCTGGAAGTGGAGATAATAAGAAGGAGGAGCTTATTGTACTATACGAGAAGAAGAAGGGCGATGGAGAATCATCACACAGTCTTTGGTCTGTGCTCCTGACTGAGCAGCTGCAGCGTGTGAAGGATGTGCTGGCGACGTGGAAGAAAGTGGACGACCTTGTCTCCAAGCTGTGCACCACTTCAAGTGCTGAGAAGGATGCCTCACCTGAAAATGCCTGCAGCCCTACTGTTAAGATCACGGATGGGCTGGTTGGCTTTTTGTCCGACAACTTCTCTGATAACAAATGGAGGGACGAGTACCTCGGGGTGAATGCCACGGTGAAGAAGAAAGATGGGGCAACAGAGGATGCAGGGGAGACGGGGGCAACAAAGACTTCCGATGGTGTGATTTTCCAGGGAGCGTGGGCGGAGTGGCCCGTTGGCAAGCAAGGGGAGAATCAGCTGTACCACTTTGCGAACTACAACTTCACTCTTGTGGCGACGGTGTCCATCGACGGTGTGCCGCAGGAGGGAGATACCCACATTCCTTTGATGGGTGTGAAGATGGATGACAGCGGGAAGTCTGTACTCCTGGGACTGTCGTACAACAGCGGAGGTAAGTGGGAGTTGTCTTGCGGTGAAGAAACGCCTAAGGAGCTCAGCAGCACTTGGGAGAAAGATACAACACATCAGGTGGTAATTTTGCTACGGAACGGCACCCAGGGTTCCGCGTACGTCGATGGTGAGCGCGTGAGTGGGAATGAAGCGTGTGAATTGGAGAATAAGGATTCAAGAGCGGTCTCCCACTTCTACATTGGAGGGGACGAACGCAGTGCAGGCGGCGCAGGGAGACAAGAAGAAGTGTCTGTGACTGTGAGGAACGTCCTGCTGTACAACCGCCCGTTGAGTATTGCGGAGATTGGCGCCCTCAACCCGAATAAAGCCCTCATTCCACCTGTGGTGTCTGACAATGCCCAAGGAACCCAGTCGCAGTTCTCTCCTGCCGGGCAACCGCCGTCGGGGCCTAAATTGTTGAATGAAAATGAGGGTACGGGCGGTGGCAGCACATCCACATCAACACCGTCCACTGTAACGACTTCCTTAGGAAAAGAGAAATCCGCAATCCAGCTGCCTTCAGGAGTATCTTCCGGTGGAAACAAAAATGTGGATGTCGCTTCTCCATCCGATGGTGATCCAACGGTGGGAGCGGAAGCTGGAGGTGCGGTGCAGGGAGACACACCACCCCAAACTCCTGTGGATACCCCCGACAAAGCAGATCCAAACGCTCCTACCGCTACGAACGTGGCTCAAGTTGACCCCGCAGATACAACTGAGGTTGGTGCGCGCTCTGGTGAGAATGGGGAGACGGTGGGAGGGGCGGATGGGCAGAAACGGGAGGAAATCCATGCACAGGACGGCGAAGTAAAGGCTGCGGCACTCAGCAGCAGCCTCGGAAATGTGTCTCTGGGGAATAACACCGATGCCGGCACTGTGCGTGGGAGCGGACTGCTGCCGCTGTTTCTTCTGTTGGGACTGTGGGTGTTTGCGGCTCCGTGAGGAGTGACTGGCTGCCGCGTGGGACACTTGCGACCTCCCCAGCACAAAAATACACGTGATAATTTATTTCCCTTCTCAAATAACATTTATTTTATTCCCTGTTTGCTTTGCGTTTTGTTGTTGTTTTTACTTTTTATTGTTCTTTTATTTCTCATTTCCCTCATTCCCTCTTTTTTTTTGCTTTTGGGGGCAATCACTATGGACGTTTCTTTCTTTTTTACTCTTTTCTCTTTTAATTGTTTGTTGCTGCACTCTTCCTGTGAGGGGTGCCGTGTGTTTCTCGCCCAACTGCTCCACTCGCACACCCACCGACACGCTCATGACGACGGCCCTGTGCGCCTCGCCTGCTGCACGCATGAGGAGGGGCCGCGACGAACGGCGCGCTGAGGGAGCCGTGACGTGTTGGCGTGCGACGAGGGCCTGTGGGGCGGAGCACACATTTCTTTCCCTCTTGTTTTGTTTTCTTTGCGGCCAGGGCGGGCAGACACCCGCGGCGCCACACACACAGCCACACCCTGCCGCCGTGTTTTAGTTTTTTTTTCTTTTTTTTTTTTTTTTTTGCTGCGCTCACTCTCCCGATGGAGAGACGCGACTCCCGTCATGTCTGCGTGCTTCTCTCAGTCCCCCCACACACACGAGTGACTGTGCTCTGCGGGCCGCACTCACACGCCGATGAGAGGGCTGAGGGGAGCAGCAACACGCAGATGACCCCATGAAATATAAACGATGTGCGGACACACATGGAGGGTCAGACGGCTGAAAGACATGTAACTATTTAATTTTCGTTTGCGGGCAAAATACATACAGACGGTTTGGTGTGGCCACACGGCTGCCAGGCGATTTTTCTTATTTTAAAATTTGTGTGGAACAGTAATAGACGATTTCTTTTTTAATATAATTATTTTGTGTGATGGGGTTTATATAAGACGAAGGAGGAAGTTTTTTTGTTTTCAATAAATATTGTGTGAATTGCCACTGCTTGGGCTGCAGTGCAATCATGAGTTTGAGCGGTCTTCTTGTTGTTGTTTCCGTTTTGCGTCTCCGCTGTACATTTTTGTGCGTCTCTCCACATACTCTGCTCCCTCTTTTCTACGTCTTTGCTTTGTGTTTCTGCAGGCACACACAACCACACACACACACAAGATGCACATTGCAGTGGATTTGAATGCTCCTTTTGCAGTGCATGCTGGCAGTTGCGTGTGGCGGCTGTTGTTTTCCTCCGTGGCCATGAGAAGGAGGGAGAGAGGGAGTGCGCAGCCCGAGTCTCCTTTCCTGTGGGTGTGATGCACCGCGTGTGACTGCGTTGAGTTGGGCTCCGTGTCCCATTGAGGGCGGGATGGCAGGAAATTTGTTGCCGCTTCATGGATGGATGAGGGTGCACTGGCGCGTGTGGCTGGTGTGGTGTGTGCTTGCTCCGTGTGCGTGACGGCTGCTGGGAGTCCTGGACATGTATCTGGTGATGCGGATGCGGTAGTTGTGCCGGTGGATTTGTCGTGTGCTCCGAATGACGGCAGCTCGAGCTATCGCGTGTGTGTGTGTGTGGGCGTGGAAGAAGTGTTCTCCCGCCATTGCCGAGGCTCAGTATGAGAATTATACTTTCAGTGGCTTTGATGTGCGCATGCATGGCAGGAATGGTGAGCTGGGTGCTGTGTGCCATGTGGCCAATGCGGTGCACACATGTAGCAACTGTGCTGCCAGCTGTGCAGCGAAAGAGGAAGGGGCCACCGCTGCCTTCACGATGAATGTGACGACACATAAATACGCCGGCCCTTATGAATTGTGGTGGCGTCAAATTTCTCCCGACGGAACCATCCATCCGCCTGCACGGAGCGGCGATGCTGACCGTACGGGCATCTGTCAGTTGCCGCCACCCCGTGAAGGGAGGAGGATGACACAAAATCTGGTGCGATAACTGCGCCGCAAGTTAATGCTGAGCCGTCACGTCAACACGAGGATTGGCGACAGTCTGCGGCGGCTGACGGACCCAACACCGTCGATCCGAGTCCCGCATCCAATACGGCGACCAACACGTCCGAGACGAGGCCTGAGTTTGCCGCCAATTCGAACGAAATGATGGTCCCGAATGCATCCAAGAAGAGGCCTTCCTTTGCCAACGGTCCGAGAATAGTAGTGGTGTCGAATGGATCCGGGATCATGTCTCTCACTTATGGCGGCAGGGAACACGTTGCTGCGGATAACACGGACGAGGTGAGTGAGCGCAGCGCCACTGGACACAAATTTCCTTTCTTTAGTAAATGGCGTTGCAGGCAGTGGATTTGTTGCTGAGGGTGATGCGGACGGATTGAGTCAACGCAATGCCTCTGGACACGAAAACAAACCCCAATTACGAGAATTCACCGCGCAGTATTCCGGGAACGGTGTGAGTCCCGACGACTGCTTTGCCCTGCGCAACGACGCGAAATTGACACTGCGAGAGTTAACAGTTGACGGCACTGTGCGTGGGCGCGTGTATTGGGCGTTGCTGTTTCTTCTGGGATTGTGTGGAGTTGTGGCAGACTTGTGAGCCGAAGAGTGTGGAATTGCGACATCTCACGGAGAACATGTGCCGCGTTCCCTGCGTGTTTTCTTTTATTATTTACGTTTTACTGTTTTTGTCCCTTTCCTGGAATAATAAGTATCCTTGCTGTTCCTTTATTTAATGGTCGGTTGCTGCACACTGTTATGAGTGACGTGTTTCCCCTACTTGTTTTGTTTAGTTGCCCACACGCGGTGCCGGCCTCATTGCTGTGCGTCCCACGGACTGCACGAAAGAAGGAGCGGAGGAACAGGCCGGATGCCGCATGAAGTGTGAAGAGTGTTTTTTGTGGGCTGGTGGAAGAGTACAATCTTTTTTAATTCAATGCAGGCAATATGTATGCACAAACACATGCTCTTATTGTGCCGCTTGGCACATAAAATAAATGTCCTGCCGAATGAATTTATTAATTCTTTCCGAGAGTCCTGCCGGACACTCGACTCTTTTTTTCCTTGCTTAACTTCTGGTTTGCAGTGCGGTGTGCGCTGCTGCTGCTGGGGTGTAGCAGCCGTGTTTCTCATTTCTTTTGCTCTACGTTGACGGGTTGTTAGTTTGTGCTGAAGGCTACACGCAAGTGACAGGAGTGATGGCGATGATGATGACTGGCCGTGTGCTGCTGGTGTGTGCCCTCTGCGTGCTGTGGTGCGGTGCCTGCGGTGGCAGATGTCAAGAAGTACTCTTAGTTTCTCAGTCTGATGTGCCCGGTGAAATTGAGGGGGAAAGAGGACATTCACAGGGTTCATCAGGCTTTAAAACGCCAGATTCACACACACCAGACTCAGAAACCTCAGTACGAGATGTTCAACAAGAACAAGATCCGTCTCCACCTCGTGAGGAAACTCAGTTAGGAACCAAAGGTGGTAATAAGGTAGGAAAGGCAAAAGAAAAAGATGATGCTAAAGAAGCTGGAAAAGAAAGAGAAGTGGATGGAAAAATTATTGAGCCAAAAAAGCCTGAAGACAAACTGACGCCTGTGGAGGGCCAGCAGTTGAATAACAATGAAGGCTTGCAGCCAACATCATTGAATGGAGCTCATGGAGCTGAAACAATAAAATCATCAAGAGAAACTTTGCCAGTTCGTGAAGATCAACAAGATTTGTCGAGTTCTCTGCTGCCTCCGTTACACAACACCTCACCGGGTGGAACTCCACCATCCACATCTGCAGCTGGCCGTGTTGACACAAAAAGTCGCGAAAACGACATTGGCACGAAGAATTCTCAACAGTCTGTGGTAGGAGACATTGGACAGAATAAGGACACCGGCGAAAAAGCTGTCGCTTCAACGGATGAAGAAGAAGGTTCACGATTGTCAGTCACGACAGTTGAAGGAATGAGTGAGACAACAACGAAAAGCGACAGCGGCAGCACCGCGACAACTGCAGCTGTACGGTCTGACATTGGCACAGAAGAAATTCTGCCCACCAATCATCCGAGCCAACCTTCCACTGAAGGCGCCACACCACCCGGAACGACTTCCGATGGTGAGGCTGCATCAACCAACAAATACGATACAGTCTCTCAGAATGCAGGTTCCACAACAGCGCCAACCACAAACGTCACAACAACTGATACGGCGAAGAAAGGCGACAGCGACGGCAGCACCGCGATCTCCCACACCACCTCCCCTCTTTTGCTTCTTCTTGTTGTTGCGTGTGCGGCTGCTGCTGCGGTGGTGGCCGCGTGAGAGTGAGGGAGAGAGAGCCATGCACCGCCCGCACACACACTCGTCTTTTACTCACTCTCTGTGTGTGTGTCCCCTTGCATGGACTCTCGCCCTCACCTCACCCCACGAAGCACACACATAATGTGCCCATTGTATATATTGCATGCACACCCATGCAGGCCCGTTGGTGCTCTCTTTTGCACCACACGCACCGCTGCCGTCCTGCCTGGCTGCATGGGCGGAGCACCGTAACTGTTTCTGTTTTGTTTTTATTGCATTGAGTGGGCGACCTCTCTCTCTCTCTCTCCCTGTGTGTGTGTTTTGCTTTACGGGAGCAATGAGAGTGTGTGCGCTGGTCGTCCCACGCTTCGGCTTTTTGTTTTGTTTTTCATTGTTTTGTGGTTGAGAGCACCCATTCCGCGGGCTGCGTGTGTGTGTGTGTGATGATATGAGTAATTTGTGTGTGTGCTATCTGCTTCTCTCTGCCGTTGCTTTCTTTGGACTCTTTTGTGGCGCACAGCTGCTCTGCAAGTATAGGCGCTGCCAAACACACACACAAGCACATGCACACACATGCCGTGGAGCGGCGTGAATGCTGAGGACGCACGCACACGATTTTTCCGTGGCCCTTGTGAGGAGGGATGACGGAAGATCGCGATTTGTTTTGTTTCGTGCTAAGGACATGATTTTCTTGTCGCGCAGCAGTTGGCTAACGTGGTGTGGCATTGAGGGTGACTTCGGCTGTGGTGGACTCTTGCCCAGCAGCTGCACGTGCCGACGTGTTCCTCCCACTGTTCATGCACCGACGAAGGATTCTCCGGCTGTGCGGGGTGATGTGCGTTGGATGTTGCGGGGAGAGACAACAGTAAAACGACTGACGGCAGTGCATGTGGGCGTTGCTCTGTGTGCTGACGCGTGGCGGAAGCACCCGCCGTGGCTTTTACTGCTGGTGGCAGTTGCTGTGTGTTCTTGGTGCACTGTTCTTCCGTCTCTTTCCGTGTGTCTGTGTGCGTGAGTTGTTGTTGTTGGGAGTGACTGCGGTGGGGATGATGATCCCACTCACTGTGGAGGGGTGGCGGTGTTTATTTATTCACTCCATTTTCTTTCTGTCACTCTTTCTCACACACAAAGAAGGAAAGGAAATAAGGCTAAACGCTAATCGCTACTGTGAAATTCGAAGGCACCGAAAGAACCAACAGCACACAGTCCGCTCACACACACATATTTATATGTTCTCACGTGTTGCCGCTGTCATGGCACCCCGCAAACGCAACCGTCGCCGCGTGACCGGATCCAGCGGAAGGAGGAGGGAAGGAAGAGAGAGTGAGTCGCAGAGGCCCAACATGTCCCGGCGTGTGTTTACTTTTGCGGTGCTGCTGCTCATTGTTGTGATGATGTGCTGCAACGCTGGTGGTGCTGCGGAAGCTGAGGAGCAGCCATCTGGTCCAAATTATAAATGGAAGGACATCAAGAATGAGGGTGTAACTGTGGAATCGTTGGGTGTTCCCGGCCTTCTAAAAGTGGAGAGTGACGTATTTGCCGTTGCCGAGGCGCAGTGCAAGAAGTCTGATGTCATTTTTACTGGAATTGTATCCCAACTTCTCACGAAAGATAAAGCTGACAAACCAATGGAAGTGTCAAATGGAGCCAAAGATAAGGCACAAGTTTTGGAGGAAGAGGGTTCCGAAGACCCAAAGAAGAGAATAGATGTGTGCCGACCAACAACAGTTATGCAGGGAAATGATATTTACATGCTTGTTGGAAAATACAGTCCTACAGCTGCCACTGGTCAAGAGGATGGCGGAGCAAATGACGGGGGATTATTGCTGGTGAAAGGGGAAGTCATTGATGAAAGTAGCGGTGGCAAAAGAATCAAATGGAAAGATAATGACGATGTCTCGCGTATTTCTGTTGGCGAACTAGATTCGTGGACAGGGTTGATTGGCGGCGGTGGATCGGGTGTTCATATGGGGGACGGTAGGCTCCTGTTCCCAGTGCAAGGCACGAAGAAGGGTGAAGCACAAAAAGATGAAAAGGCCGTATCGCTGCTCATATACACCTCCGATAACTCTGCGAGTTGGAAGCTATCGAAGGAGGTTCCTGACGGTGGCTGCAGTGATCCCTCCGTCGTGGAGTGGAAGGACAAAAAACTCATCATGATGACTGCGTGTGATGGTGGCCGCCGCAGGGTGTACGAGTCCGGTGACAAGGGGGAGTCGTGGACGGAGGCACTCGGGACACTCTCGCGCGTGTGGGGCAACAAAAAGGGCGAAGAAGTGAAGGCCGTTAGAAGCGGGTTCATCACAGCGACGATTGACGGTGTTGAAGGTAACAGAAATGTGATGCTTGTTACTCTGCCGGTGTATTCCAAGGAGGACAGTAAAAAAGTAACGGGCAATGGAAAGGGTGAACTCCATCTTTGGCTGACGGACAATACGCACATTGTCGATATTGGGCCGGTATCCGGGGAAGGGGACGATGCTGCCAGCTCCCTGTTGTACAAAAGTGATGGAAGTGGAGATAATGGGGAGTTGATTGTACTATACGAGAAGAAGAGGGGTGATGAAGGAAAATCATCACACAGTCTTTGGTCTGTGCTTCTGACTGAGCAGCCGCAGCGTGTGAAGGATGTGCTGGCGACGTGGAAGAAAGTGGACGACCTTGTCTCCAAGCTGTGCCCCTCAAGTGCTGAGAAGGATGCCTCACCTGAAAATGCCTGCAGCCCTACTGTTAAGATCACGGCTGGGCTGGTTGGCTTTTTGTCCGACAACTTCTCTGATAACACATGGAGGGACGAGTACCTCGGGGTGAATGCCACGGTGAAGAAGAAAGATGGGGCAACAGAGGATGCAGGGGAGACGGGGGCAACAAAGGCGGAAGATGGTGTGACGTTCCAGGGAGCGTGGGCGGAGTGGCCCGTTGGCAAGCAAGGGGAGAATCAGCTGTACCACTTTGCGAACTACAACTTCACTCTTGTGGCGACGGTGTCCATCGACGGTGTGCCGCAGGAAGATACTCCCATTCCTTTGATAGGAGCGAAGATGAATGACGATGAGAATCCAGAGAATTCCGTACTTCTGGGACTGTCGTACAACAAGAAAAAAAAATGGATATTGCTGTGCGGTGGCAAAAACCCTAAGCATCAAAGCTGCGATTGGGAGGAGACAAAACACCACATCAGGTGGTAATTTTGCTACGGAACGGCAACCAAGGTTCCGCGTACGTCGATGGTGAGCGTGTGGGTGGGGGTGAAGCGTGTGCATTGGAGAATAAGGATTCAAAAGAGATCTCCCACTTCTACATTGGAGGGGATGGAGGTGCGAAAGGCGTCTCAGAGGTCCAAGACGTGTCTGTGACCGTGTCGAACGTCCTGCTGTACAACCGCCCGTTGGATGACGATGAGATTACTGCGCTTAACGCAAAACTTTCTGTTCCAAAAGCAAGCGAAGCAAAAACAGTGAAGAAGGGTACTCCTCCACCAGAGGCAATTAAACCAGCTACGCTGGAAACCGAAACTCCGTCTAGTCTTGGCGGGCAACAGCAGACTGAACAGGATTCGTTAAGGACAAGTAAAGATGCGGGGAGTGGCGGTTTATCCACGTCAGCGGTGTCCAGTGCCACGACCTCCCCAGCAGCCAAAGAGTCCGAAAACCAGTCAGCGTCGGGAACATCTCCCGAAGGACATTCAAATGTGGATGTTGATTCTTCGTCCGAGGGAGGCCAAACGGTGGATGCCGAAACTGGAGACACGGTGCAGGGAGATGGAACACAACAACCGTCAGTGGGCACTCCCGCCACAGCAGATACAAATGCCCCTACCGCTGAAACCATGGCGCAAGATGGAGCCGCAGTGACACCTGAGGTGGGAGGGCGCTCTGGTGAGAATGGGGAGACGGCGGGAGGGACGGATGGGCAGAAACGGGAGGACATCTATGCACAGGACGGCGAAGTAAAGGCTGCGGCACTCAGCAGCAGTCTCGGAAATGTGTCTCTGGGGAATAACAGCGATGCCGGCACTGTGCGTGGGAGCGGACTGCTGCCGTTGCTTCTTCTTTTGTTGGGACTGTGGGTGTTTGCGGCTCTGTGAGGAGTGACTGGCTGCCGCGTGGGACAATTGCGACCTCCCCAGCACAAAAATACACGTGATAATGAATTTCCCTTCTCAAATAACATTTATTTTATTCCCTGTTTGCTTTGCGTTTTGTTTTTGTTTTTACTTTTTTATTTCTAATCTCTCATTCCCCAATACATTCTTTCTTTTTTTGCTTTTGGGGCAATCACTATGGACGTTTCTTTCTTTTCTACTCTTTTCTCTTTTTCAATTGTTTCTTCTGCACTCTTCCTGTGAGGGGTGCCGTGTGTTTCCCGCCCAACTGCTCCACTCGCACACCCACCGACACGCTCATGACGACGGCCCTGTGCGCCTCGCCTGCTGCACGCATGAGGAGGGGCCGCGACGAACGGCGCGCTGAGGGAGCCGTGACGTGTTGGCGTGCGACGAGGGCCTGTGGGGCGGAGCACACATTTCTTTCCCTCTTGTTTTGTTTTCTTTGCGGCCAGGGCGGGCAGACACCCGCAGCTCCACACACACACAGCCACACCCTGCCGCCGTGTTTTTCCTTGAAGATTTGTTTTGCTTTGCGTGTGCATTTCACGCGGTGGCGCACCCTTCGGTGTCGGCCTCGTGAGCATTTCTCTCCCCTCCGATGATTTCTTTTTCTTTTGCTGCGCTCACTCTCCCGATGGAGAGACGCGACTCCCGTCATGTCTGCGTGCTTCTCTCAGTCCCCACACACACACGAGTGACTGAGCTCTGCGGGCCGCACTCACACGCCGATGAAAGGGCTGAGGGGAGCAGCAACACGCAGATGACCCCATGAAATATAAACGATGTGCGGACACATGGAGGGTCAGACGGTTGAAGCACACGCAACCATCTTTTCAATTTTCTTTTGAGGGTAAAATATATACAGAGAGTTTGGTGTGGCCACACGGCTGCCAATCGACCCTTTTTTTATTTTGTGTGGAACAGTAATGGACGATTTCTTTTTCATTTATAATTATTTTGTGTGATGGGGTTTATATAAGACGAAGGGGGACGTTTTTTTGTTTTCAATAAATCTTGTGTGAATTGCCACTGCTTGGGCTGCAGTGCAATCATGAGTTTGAGCGGTCTTCTTGTTGTTGTTTCCGTTATGCGTCTCCGCTGTACATTTTTGTGCGTCCCTCCACATACTCCGCTCCCTCTTTTCTACGTCTTTGCCTTGTGTTGCTGCAGGCACACACAACCACACACACAAGATGCACATTGCAGTGGATTTGAATGCTCCTTTTGCAGTGCATGCTGGCAGTTGCGTGTGGCGGCTGTTGTCTTCTTCCGTGGCCATGAGGAGGAAGGAGGGAGGGAGTGCGCAGCCCGAGTCTATTCTCCTGTGGGTGTGATGCACCGCGTGTGACTGCGCTGAGTTGGGCTCCGTGTCCCATTGAGGGCGGGATGGCAGGAAATTTTGTGCCGCTTCATGGATGGATGAGGGTTCGCTTGCTCCGTGTGCGTTGTGTGGTGGCCGCGGGTTTTGGCCATTTCCCTGGGGCTGCGGGAATGAGCTGGGGGAGATGGTGGTGGATGTCTTCTCCTCCTGCATGGTAGGTGGCTGCTGGCGTTGTGTGCCCTCCTTGCGTGGACGCCGTCTCGTGGTGTGTGAACTGTGCGGCTGGGCCTGCTGCCCTCTCCTCATGTTGTCTGCTCTCTCTCGCTGTATCCGCTGTGCTCCGTCCCTCTCCCTCTCGTTCCATTCCTTTCCTTTCCGTCTCACCGATCGGCTGACTGACTCCAGCGACTCCACTACGGGCGATGGTGACTGCGATGGTGACGGTGCGGCGCCGTGTGGTGTGCGCCGTGCAGTTCCTTGCGCTCTCGTGCTGCTGCTGCACGTCCGTGTGCGTGACAGCAGGTGAAGAAGATGTTGCAAGCCCCAGTCCACTTCTTCCTTTGCCAAGGAAACAAACTGAGGGTGCCCCAAAGAATGCAGGCAAAAATAAAGCTGACGATAATGAAAACTCCAGTCTATCTTCTTTTGTTTCCTGAAGGAATAGGTGCGACACTTACGCATGACTGATCCACTGAGTCTGGCACGCGAGACGGAACACGTTTGGAGGATGAAACTGAACAGTCACTAAGTGATTCCATTACGGTGCACGAAGAAACTGTTTCCAGGAAGGAACAGCAAACAATTGGACACGGTTTACCGCCCTCTCCACCAAGGGAAGTAAGTACGAATCATGATACGACAAAAGCAACAGGTCCATTAGGCATGCCAGGAGGAACAACTCTGCCGGTTGCTGCGCCAGCACCAAGTAAGAACTCCCCTGCGTTGAAGGGAAAAGATACTGCAAGTACGGGAAAGACACCACGTAATTCCGACACAAAAATGGAACCAATTATGAAGCTGCTGCGCCAGAGAACTCAATTGAGGAACAGAAATCAAATACGATGCCTACCACGATGAGGGCCGCTGCGACAGAGGCGCCATCCAAGACGACCACCCGCGCACCGTCACGTCTTCGCGAAATCGACGGCAGCCTCAGCAGCTCTGCGTGGGTGTGTGTCCCGCTGCTGCTCGCCGCATCCGCGCTGGCGTACACCACTGTGAACTAAAGAGGTGTATGCGGGCTGTGCGTGCCAGCACTCAACCGCGGGGACATGTGAGTCTACTGTGGTCCGATGTATAAAGTAAGAGTAATGATGATGCTCGTTTTTTTGCTTTCTTTGCCTTCACTGCCCTGCTGTGTGCTTCGCGACGTTCTTGCATTTGCCTTGTTGAACGCATCCCAGGAACACTCATATGCACACGCACAGGAGCCCTGGGTGTGTTTTTTTGATTTTTAATGTTTATTATTATTATTATTCGGGTCGGTGTGCGAGTTGTGGATTTGTACTGGTTTGATTTGTGTAATGGTTTGTGCGCTGCTGCTGCTGTTGTTGCTGCCATTTGTTACTGTACGGTGGCTGGTCGTGGCTTTGTGACTTGTCTCTCCTTTTGCTTTTTCTCTGCGTTGACGTGTTGTTAGTTTGTGCTGAAGGCTGCACGCAAGTGACAGGAGTGATGGCGATGATGATGGCTGGCCGTGTGCTGCTGGTGTGTGCCCTCTGCGTGCTGTGGTGCGGTGCCGGCGGTGGCTACGCTGAGGATGTCGATGTTGCTGTTGGTGGTCCTGGAACTTTCGGCGAAGGTGGAGGTGGAGCTGGTGGTCAATCTCCTCCTGCAGATGGGAGTCGTGGAGGCAGTAGAGGTTCAAAGGCCGATGGTTCTCATTTAGGTGAAGGTGACGCTTCGGATTCTGCTTCCGATGATATATCATTAGCTCTCTCTCCTGAGCTGGATGTGGTTCCGACTCTCTCTGAGGAACCTTTACCCCAGGAAGAAGAGGAATCTGAAGGAAAACAGAAACACCCACAAACAGGGCCTCAAGATGCATCAACGCCTAAAGTGAATGGAAGAGAAACAATTGATCCTGATCCGCAAAAACAGTTGTCCGATAAATCAAAAACAGAAAGTATTACTAATGTTGGTGGCGGTGAAACTGCGGACGGGGGAAAAGAGAATAATGTCCACAATAACGGGTTGTCCTCTAACAAAAGCGACCCCCAACCACTGCTAGAACCAAGAATCAAAAAAGTATCACTACCAACAGAACCTTCACCACCACCAGCAGAATTATCACCGGCGCCACCAGAACTGCCTACGGTACCATCACCAACAGGGCTAGCACCAGCAACAACCGTTTCAGCAGGAGAAACAAACCCAACACCATCCACAGGCTCACAGAATACAACAGAAACAACAAGCAAGACGTCAACGTCAAACGCTAAAACGAAGCGTGAAGCACAGGAAAAATCTTCAGGGAATGTTGCGCCAAACCAAAACAGACAAGACACGGACACACCAGATTCGATGAGGGGCGCAACTACAAGTCGTCCAGCGGAAACAGCAGTACCATCTGTATCTAAAATTGGCAGTGGTGGAACCCAGAACAAGGAGGACAAAGTTGATAACGGTGCACAACGGACTAACAGAAAAGAACCACAAGACGGGCTCGAAGATGATACCGACGATGCTCACACAGCCAGTGAGACGGAACTACAAACACCAGAAACAGCCACCACTCAAAAGAATGCTACATCTAACTCTGGCGACAGTGACGGCAGCACCGCGGTCTCCCACACCACCTCCCCTCTTTTGCTTCTTCTTGTTGTTGCGTGTGCGGCTGCGGCTGCGGTGGCGGCCGCGTGAGAGTGAGTGAGAGAGCGCCGTGCACCGCCCGCACACACACTCGTCTTTCACTCACTCTCAGTGTGTGTCCCCTTGCATGGACTCTCGCCTTCACCTCATCCCACGAAGCACACACATAATGTGCCCATTGTATATATTGCATGCACACCCATGCAGGCCCGTTGGTGCTCTCTTTTGCACGACACGCACCGCTGCCGTCCTGCCTGGCTGCATGGGCGGAGCACCGTAACTGTTTTTGTTTGTTTCCATTGCATTGAGTGGGCGACATCTCTCTCTCTCTCTCCCTGTGTGTGTGTTTTGCTTTACGGGAGCAATGAGAGTGTGTGTGCTGGTCGTTCCACGTTTTGGCATTTTTTTCTTTTTTTTTTTACTTCTGTTGTGGTTGAGAGCACCCATTCCGCGGGCTGCGTGTGTGTGTGTGTGTGTGTGTGTGTGTTTGTGTGTGATGATATGAGTAAACTGTGTGTGTGCTATCCGCTTTTCTCTGCCGTTGCTTTCTTTGGACTCTTTTGTGGCGCACAGCTGCTCTGCAATTATAGGCGCTGCCAAACACACACACACGCCATGTCACACACTTTATGGAGCGGCGTGAACGCTGAGGACGCACGCACACGATTTTTCTGTGGCCCTTGTGAGGAGGGATGACGGAGAACGCGATTTGTTTTATTTCCGTGCTAAGGGCATGATTTTCTTGTCGTGCAGCAGTTGACTAACGTGGTGTGGCATTGTGGGTGCCTGGGATAAGTGAGCATGGATTTTTGCCCAGCAGCTACACGTGCCGACGTGTTCGTCCCGCAGTTCATACAGCGACGGAGGATTCTCCGGCTGTGCGGGGTGATGTGCGGTGGATGTTGTGGGGAGAGACAACAGTAAAACGACTGGCGGCAGCGTGTGTGCGTTGCTCTGTGCGCTGACGCGTGGCGGAAGCACCCGCCGTGGCTTTTACTGCTGTTGATGGCAGTCGCTGTGTCTTCCCGGTGCACTGTTCTTCCTTCTCGTTCCGCGTGTCTGTGTGCGTGAGTTGTTGTTGTTGGGAGTGACTGCGGCGGGGATGATGATCCCACTCACTGTGGAGGGGCGGCCGTGCTCACTGTTTCACTCCTTTTTCCTCTTCTCTCTCTTTCTCACACACAAAGAAGGAAAGGAAGTAAGGCTAAACGCTAATCGCTACTGTGAAATTCGAAGGCTCTGAAAGAACCAACAGCACACACACCGCCCACACACACATATTTATATGCTCTCACGTGTTGCTGCAGTGAAGGCACCCCGCACACACAACCGTCGCCGCTTGACCGGATCCAGCGGAAGGAGGAGGGAAGGAAGAGAGAGTGAGCCGCAGAGGCCCAACATGTCCCGGAGTGTGTTTACTTCCGCGGTGCCGCTTCTACTCGTCGTGATGTGCTGCTGCACCGGTGGAGCTGCAGCCGCTGATGAGAACAGTGAGTCAGAGACAGATCCAAATTTTGAATGGAAGAACATCAAGGATGAGGGTGTAACTGTGGAATTGTTAGGTGCTCCCGGCCTTTTGAAAGTGGGGAGTGACGTATTTGCCGTTGCCGAGGCACAGTGCAAAAAGGATGAAAAAAAGAATTTTTTTACTGGCATTGCATCCCAACTACTCACGAAAGATAATGCTGACACACCAGTGGAAGTGCTGAAGGATCCCAAAGATAAGACACAATTTCTGGAAGACGGTTCCGAAGACCCAAAGAAAGTGGATGTGAGCCGACCAACAACAGTTATGCAGGGAAGTGATATTTACATGCTTGTTGGAAAATACAGTCAGACAGCTGCCACTGGTCAGGAGGGTGGCGGAGCAAATGACGGGGGATTATTGCTGGTGCAAGGGGAAGTCATTGATGAAAGTAGCGGTGGCAAAAGAATCAAATGGAAAGATGATGACGATGTCTTGCGGATTTCTGTTGGCGAACTAAATTCGTGGACAGGGTTGATTGGCGGCGGTGGATCGGGTGTTCATATGGGGGACGGTAGGCTCCTGTTCCCAGTGCAAGGCACGAAGAAGGGTGAAGCAAAAAAAGATGAAAAGGCCGTATCGCTGCTCATATACACCTCCGATAACTCTGCGAGTTGGACGCTATCGAAGGAGGTTCCTGACGGTGGCTGCAGTGATCCCTCCGTCGTGGAGTGGAAGGACAAAAAACTCATCATGATGACTGCGTGTGATGATGGCCGCCGCAGGGTGTACGAGTCCGGTGACAAGGGGGATTCGTGGACGGAGGCACTCGGGACACTCTCGCGCGTGTGGGGCAACAAAAAGGGTGAAAAAGGCAAGCCGTTGGGAGCGGGCTCATTACAGCGACGGTTGGAGAAGATAAGAGAAAAGTGATGCTTGTCACTCTGCCGGTGTATTCGAAGGAGAAAGACAAAGGAGGAAACGAGGAAAAGAGTGAACTACATCTTTGGCTGACGGACAATACGCACATTGTTGATATTGGGCCGGTATCCGGTGACGAGGACGTTGCCGCCAGCTCCCTGTTGTACAGAAGTGGAGGTAATAATGAGTTGATTGCACTGTACGAGAAGAAGAAGGGCGATGCGGATACACCATCACTCGGTATGTTCTCTGTGCGTCTGAATGAGCAGCTTCAGTGGGTGAGGGATGTGCTGGCGACCTGGAAGGAAGTGGACAGCCGTGTCTCCCAGCTGTGCACCAATTCACTTGCTCAGAAGAATCCCTCAGCTAACAATGCCTGCAACGCTGATAAGATCACGGATGGGCTGGTTGGATTTTTGTCTGGCAGCTTCTCTGATAACAAATGGAGGGACGAGTACCTCGGGGTGGACGCCACAGTGAAGAACAATGATGAAGGGGGTAAGAAGGCAACATTGCATGAAGGCAGTGTGACGTTCCAGGGAGCGTGGGCGGAGTGGCCCGTTGGCAAGCAAGGGGAGAATCAGCTTTACCACTTTGCGAACTACAACTTCACTCTTGTGGCGACGGTGTCCATCGACGAGGTGCCGGAGGAAGATACTCCCATTCCTTTGATGGGTGCGAAGAGGATGAATGGTGATAAGAGTACTGTACTTCTGGGGCTGTCGTACAGCAACAGAGAAAAGAAGTTGGAACTTTTGTCCAGTGGCGGGAAGGCGTCGGAGCTCAGCAGCAATTGGGAGCCAGGGAAAACACACCAAGTGGCCATTGTGCTGCGGAACAGCATCCAGGGCTTTGTGTACGTCGATGGTAGGCGTGTGGAAGGTGCGCCATTTGATTTGAAGGATAACGGTTCAAAAGGGATATCACACTTCTACATTGGAGGGGATGGAAGCAGCGCGGGGAGCCGAGAAGGCGTGTCTGTGACGGTGACGAACGTCCTGCTGTACAACCGCCCGTTGAGTGACAATGAGCTTACTGCGCTTAACACAATTAAACTTTCTATTCCACAAACAGCAGAAGAAGGAAAAACGGATGAAGGTACCGCTCTTGACGGTGGAGCACACGGTGATGCCAGCAGCATGTGTGGGAGCGGACTGCTGCCATCGCTGCTTCTTCTGTTGGGACTGTGGTGGTTTGCGGCTCTGTGAGGAGTGACTGGCTGCCGCGTGGGACACCTGCGATCTCCCCAGCAGCGACACACACACCTGGTAATGAACTTCTCTCGTTAAATAACTTTTATTAACTTTTCTCATTGTTTGCTTTGCTGTGCGATTTTAATTTATTTGTCTTTTTTTCTTTTTTCTTTGTTGTGCGATTGAGCTTCTTTTCTTTTTAAAAATTCTTTTCTGTTTTTATTTCTAATCCCTCATACTCCCAACACTTTTTATGCTTTTGGGGGCAATAACTATGGACGTTTTTTCTTTTCTACTCTTCCCTCTTTTAATTATTTCATGATGCACTCTTCCCGTGGGGGGTGCCGTGTGTTTCCCGCCCAACTGCTCCACTCGCACACCCACCGACACGCTCATGACGACGGCCCTGTGCGCCTCGCCTGCTGCACGCATGAGGAGGGGCCGCGACGAACGGCGCGCTGAGGGAGCCGTGACGTGTGGGCGTGCGACGAGGGCCTGTGAGGCGGAGCACACATTTCTTCCCTCTTGTTTTGTTTTCTTTGCGGCCAGGGCGGGCAGACACCCGCAGCGCCACACACACACAGCCACACCCTGCCGCCGTGTTTTGAAGATTTGTTTTGCTTTGCGTGTGCATTTCACGCGCTGGCACTCTCTTGAACATTTCTCTCCCCTCTGATGATTTCTTTTTCTTTTGCTGCGCTCACTCTCCCGATGGAGAGACGCGACTCCCGTCATGTCTGCGTGCTTCTCTCAGTCCCCACACACACACGAGTGACTGTGCTCTGCGGGCCGCACTCACGCGCCGATGAGAGGGCTGAGGGGAGCAGCAACACGCAGATGACCCCATGAAATATAAACGATGTGCGGACACATGGAGGGTCAGACGGTTGAAAGACATGTAACTATTTAATTTTCTTTTGAGGGTAAAATATGTACAGACGGTTTGGTGTGGCCACACGGCTGCCAATCGACCCTTTTTTTATTTTGTGTGGAGCAGTAATGGACGATTTCTTTTTCATTTATAATTATTTTGTGTGATGGGGTTTATATAAGACGAAGGGGGAAGTTTTTTTGTTTTCAATAAATCTTGTGTGAATTGCCACTGCTTGGGCTGCAGTGCAATCATGAGTTTGAGCGGTCTTCTTGTTGTTGTTTCCGTTTTGCGTCTCCGCTGTGCATTTTTGTGCGTCTCTCCACATACTCTGCTCCCTCTTTTCTACGTCTTTGCCTTGTGTTGCTGCAGGCACACACAACCACACACACACACACAAGATGCACATTGCAGTGGGTTTGAATGCTCCTTTTGTAGTGCATGCTGGCAGTTGCGTGTGGCGGCTGTTGTTTTCCTCCGTGGCCATGAGGAGAAGGGAGGAGGAGGGAGCGCGCAGCCCGAGTCTCCTTTCCTGTGGGTGTGATGCACCGCGTGTGACTGCGTTGAGTTGGGCTCCGTGTCCCATTGAGGGCGGGATGGCACGAAATTTGTTGCCGCTTCATGGATGGATGAGGGTGCACTGGCGCGTGTGGCTGGTGTGGTGTGTGCTTGCTCCGTGTGCGTGACGGCTGCTGGGAGTCCTGGACATGTATCTGGTAATGCGGATGCGGTAGTTGTGCCGGTGGATTTGTCGTGTGCTCCGAATGACGGCAGCTCGAGCTATCGCGTGTGTGTGTGTGGGCGTGGAAGAAGTGTTCTCCCGCCATTGCCGAGGCTCAGTATGAGAATTATACTTTCAGTGGCTTTGATGTGCGCATGCATGGCAGGAATGGTGAGCTGTGTGCTGTGTGCAATGTGGCCAATGCGGTGCACACATGTAGCAACTGTGCTGCCAGCTGTGCAGCGAAAGAGGAAGGGGCCACCGTTGCCTTCACGATGAATGTGACGACACATAAATACGCCGGCCCTTATGAATTGTGGCGGCGTCAATTTTCTCCCGACGGAACCATCCATCCGCCTGCACGGAGCAGCGATGCTGACCAGACGGGCATCTGTCAGTTGCCGCCACCCCGTGAAGGGAGGAGGGTGACACAAAATCTGGTGGGATAACTGCGCCGCAAGTTAATGCTGAGCCGTTACGTCAACACGAGGATTGGCGACAGTCTGCGGCGGCTGACGGACCCAACACCGTCGATCCGAGTCCCGCATCCAACACGGCGACCAACACGTCCGAGACGAGGCCTGAGTCTGCCGCCAATTCGAACGAAGTGATGGTCCCGAATGCATCCAAGAAGAGGCCTTCCTTTGCCAACGGTCCGAGAATAGTAGTGGTGTCGAATGGATCCGGGATCATGTCTGTCACTTATGGCGGCAGGGAACACGTTGCTGCGGATAACACGGACGAGGTGAATGAGCGCAGCGCCACTGGACACAAACTCCTTTCTTTAGAAAATGGCGTTGCAGGCAGTGGATTTGTTGCTGAGGGTGATGCGGGCGGATTGAGTCAACGCAATGCCTCTGGACACGAAAACAAACCCCAATTACGAGAATTCACCGCGCAGTATTCCGGGAGCGGTGTGAGTCCCGACGACTGCTTTGCCCTGCGCAACGACGCGAAATTGACACTGCGAGAGTTAACAGTTGACGGCACTGTGCGTGGGCGCGTGTATTGGGCGTTGCTGTTTCTTCTGGGATTGTGTGGAGTTGTGGCAGACTTGTGAGCCGAAGAGTGTGGAATTGCGACATCTCACGGAGAACATGTGCCGCGTTCCCTGCGTGTTTTCTTTTATTATTTACGTTTTACTGTTTTTGTCCCTTTCCTGGAATAATAAGTATCCTTGCTGTTCCTTTATTTAATGGTCGGTTGCTGCACACTGTTATGAGTGACGTGTTTCCCCTACTTGTTTTGTTTAGTTGCCCACACGCGGTGCCGGCCTCATTGCTGTGCGTCCCACGGACTGCACGAAAGAAGGAGCGGAGGAACAGGCCGGATGCCGCATGAAGTGTGGAGAGTGTTTTTTGTGGGCTGGTGGAAGAGTACAATCTTTTTTAATTCAATGCAGGCAATATGTATGCACAAACACATGCTCTTATTGTGCCGCTTGGCACATAAAATAAATGTCCTGCCGAATGAATTTATTAATTCTTTCCGAGAGTCCTGCCGGACACTCGACTCTTCTTTTCCTTGCTTAACTTCT
The DNA here is from genome assembly GCF_000209065.1 of Trypanosoma cruzi. Taxonomy (NCBI): domain Eukaryota; phylum Euglenozoa; class Kinetoplastea; order Trypanosomatida; family Trypanosomatidae; genus Trypanosoma; species Trypanosoma cruzi. Next base: position 86,617 of record NW_001849526.1, read on the forward strand.
GGTTTGCAGGGCGGTGTGCGCTGCTGCTGCTGGGGTGTAGCAGCCGTGTTTCTCATTTCTTTTGCTTTCAGTCTGCGTTGACGGGGCGTTAGTTTGTGCTGAAGGCTACACGCAAGTGACAGGAGTGATGGCGATGATGATGACTGGCCGTGTGCTGCTGGTGTGTGCCCTCTGCGTGCTGTGGTGCGGTGCCGGCAGATGTCAAGAAGTACTCTTAGTTTCTCAGTCTGATGTGCCCGGTGAAATTGAGGGGGGAAGAGGACATTCACAGGGTTCATCAGGCTTTAAAACGCCAGATTCACACACACCAGACTCAGAAACCTCAGTACGAGATGTTCAACAAGAACAAGATCCGTCCCCACCTCGTGAAGAAACTCTGTTAGGAACCAAAGGTGGTAATAAGGTAGAAAAGGCAAAAGAAAAAGATGATGCTAAAGAAGCTGGAAAAGAAAGGGAAGTGGATGGAAAAATTATTGAGCCAAAAAAGCCTGAAGACAAACTGACGTCTGTGGAGGGCCAGCAGTTGAATAACAATGAAGGCTTGCAGCCAACATCATTGAATGGAGCTCATGGAGCTGAAACAATAAAATCATCAAGAGAAACTTTGCCAGTTCGTGAAGATCAACAAGATTTGTCGAGTTCTCTGCTGCCTCCGTTACACAACACCTCACCGGGTGGAACTCCACCATCCACATCTGCAGCTGGCCGTGTTGACACAAAAAGTCGCGAAAACGACATTGGCACGAAGAATTCTCAACAGTCTGTGGTAGGAGACATTGGACAGAACAATGACACCGGCGAAAAAGCTGTCGCTTCAACGGGTGAAGAAGAAGGTTCACGATTGTCAGTCACGACAGTTGAAGAAATGAGTGAGACAACAACGAAAAGCGACAGCGGCAGCACCGCGACAACTGCAGCTGTACGGCCTGACATTGGCACAGAAGAAACTCTGCCCACCAATCATCCGAGCCAACCTTCCACTGAAGCCGCCACACCACCCGGAACGACTTCCGATCGTGAGGCTGCATCAGCCAACAAATACGATACAGTCTCTCAGAATGCAGGTTCCACAACAGCGACAACCACAAACGCCACAACAGGCGACACGGCGAAGAAAGGCGACAGTGACGGCAGCACCGCGGTCTCCCACACCACCTCCCCTCTTTTGCTTCTTCTTGTTGTTGCGTGTGCGGCTGCTGCTGCGGTGGTGGCCGCGTGAGAGTGAGGGAGAGAGCGCCATGCACCGCCCGCACACACACTCGTCTTTCACCCACTCACTCTGTGTGTCCCCTTGCATGGACTCTCGCCCTCACCTCACCCCACGAAGCACACACATAATGTGCCCATTGTATATATGCATGCACACCCATGCAGGCCCGTTGGTGCTCTCTTTTGCACCACACGCACCGCTGCCGTCCTGCCTGGCTGCACGGGCGGAGCACCGTAACTGTTTCTGTTTTGTTTTTATTGCATTGAGTGGGCGACCTCTCTCTCTCTCTCTCCCTGTGTGTGTGTTTTGCTTTACGGGAGCAATGAGAGTGTGTGCGCTGGTCGTCCCACGCTTCGGCTTTTTGTTTTGTTTTTCATTGTTTTGTGGTTGAGAGCACCCATTCCGCGGGCTGCGTGTGTGTGTTTGTGTGTGATGATATGAGTAATTTGCGTGTGTTCTATCTGCCTCTCTCCGCCGTTGCTTTCTTCTGACTCTCTTGTGGCGCACAGCTGCTCTGCAACTATAGGCGCTGCCAAACACACACACACGCCATGTTGCACACTTTATGGGGCGGCGTGAACGCTGAGGACGCACGCACACGATTTTTCTGTGGCCCTTGTGAGGAGGGATGACGGAGAACGCGATTTGTTTTATTTCCGTGCTAAGGGCATGATTTTCTTGTCGCGCAGCAGTTGGCTAACGTGGTGTGGCATTGAGGGTGACTTCGGCTGTGGTGGACTCTTGCCCAGCAGCTGCACGTGCCGACGTGTTTCTCCCACTGTTCATACAGCGACGGAGGATTCTCCGGCTGTGCGGGGTGATGTGCGGTGGATGTTGCGGGGAGAGACAACAGTAAAACGACTGGCGGCAGCGTGTGTGGGCTTTGAAGATTTGCTGACGCGTGAAGAACAACAACATACCCGCAGTGGCAGTCGCTGTGTGTTCCCGGTGCACTGTTCTTCCGTCTCTTTCCGTGTGTCTGTGTGCGTGAGTTGTTTTTGTGGGGAGTAACTGCGGCGGGGATGATGGTGCCACTCAGTGTGGAGGGGCGGCCGTGCTCACTGTTTTACTCCATTTTCTTTCTGTCACTCTTTCTCACACACAAAGAGGGAAAGGAAGTAAGGCTAAACGCTAATCGCTACTGTGAAATTCGAAGGCACTGAAAGAACCAACAGCACACACACCGCCCACACACACATATTTACATGCTCTCACGTGTTGCTGCTGTGAAGGCACCCCGCACACACAACCGTTGCCGCGTGACCGGATCCAGCGGAAGGAGGAGGGAAGGAAGAGAGAGTGAGCCGCAGAGGCCCAACATGTCCCGGCGTGTGTCTACTTCCGCGGTGCCGCTTCTCATTGTTGTGATGATGTGCTGCAACGCTGGTGGTGCTGCGGAAGCTGCGGGGCAGCCATCTGGTCCAAATTATAAATGGAAGGACGTCAAGAATGAGGAGGATGTAACTGTGGAGTCGTTGGGTGTTCCCGGTCTTCTAAAAGTGGGGAGTGACGTATTTGCCGTTGCCGAGGCGCAGTGCAAGAAGAGTGATGCAAACATTTTTACTGGAATTGTATCCCAACTTCTCACGAAAGATAAAGCTGACAAACCAATGGAAGTGTCAAATGGAGCCAAAGGTAAGGCACAAGTTTTGGAGGAAGAGGGTTCCGAAGACCCAAAGAAGAGAATAGATGTGAGCCGACCAACAACAGTTATGCAGGGAAATGATATTTACATGCTTGTTGGAAAATACAGCCAGACAGCTGCCACTGGTCGAGAGGATGGCGGAGCAAATGACGGGGGATTATTGCTGGTGAAAGGGGAAGTCGGTGATGAAAGTAGCGGTGGCAAAAGAATCAAATGGAAAGATGATGACGATGTCTTGCGGATTTCTGTTGGCGAACTAAATTCGTGGACAGGGTTGATTGGCGGCGGTGGATCGGGTATTAAGACGAAAGACAGAACTCTCCTGTTCCCTGTGCAAGGCACGAAGAAGGGTGAAGCACAAAACGATGAAAAGGCCGTATCGCTGCTCATATACACCTCCGATAACGCTGCGAGTTGGAAGCTATCGAAGGAGGTTCCTGACGGTGGCTGCAGTGACCCCTCCGTCGTGGAGTGGGAGGACAAAAAACTCATCATGATGACTGCGTGTGATGATGGCCGCCGCAGGGTGTACGAGTCCGGTGACAAGGGGGAGTCGTGGACGGAGGCACTCGGGACACTCTCGCGCGTGTGGGCAACAAAAAGGGGAAAGAAGTGAAGGCCGTTAGAAGCGGGTTCATCACAGCGACGATTGACGGTGTTGAAGGTAACAGAAATGTGATGCTCGTTACTCTGCCGGTGTATTCCAAGGAGGACAGTAAAAAAGTAACGGGCAATGGAAAGGGTGAACTCCATCTTTGGCTGACGGACAATACGCACATTGTTGATATTGGGCCGGTATCCGATGATGACGCTGCCGCCAGCTCCCTGTTGTACAGAAGTGCTGGAAGTGGAAATAATGAGGAGCTTATTGTACTATACGAGAAGAAGAAGGGCGATGGAGAATCATCACACAGTCTTTGGTCTGTGCTCCTGACTGAGCAGCTGCAGCGTGTGAAGGATGTGCTGGCGACGTGGAAGAAAGTGGACGACCTTGTCTCCAAGCTGTGCACCACTTCAAGTGCTGAGAAGGATGCCTCACCTGAAAATGCCTGCAGCCCTACTGTTAAGATCACGGCTGGGCTGGTTGGCTTTTTGTCCGACAACTTCTCTGATAACACATGGAGGGACGAGTACCTCGGGGTGAACGCCACGGTGAAGAAGAAAGATGGGGCAACAGAGGATGCAGGGGAGACGGGGGCAACAAAGGCGGAAGATGGTATGACGTTCCAGGGAGCGTGGGCGGAGTGGCCCGTTGGCAAGCAGGGGGAGAATCAGCTTTACCACTTTGCGAACTACAACTTCACTCTTGTGGCGACGGTGTCCATCGACGGTGTGCCGCAGGAAGATACTCCCATTCCTTTGATGGGAGCGAAGATGAATGACGATGAGAATCCAGAGAATTCCGTACTTCTGGGACTGTCGTACAACAAAGAAAAGAAGTGGCAGGTGCTGTGCAGTGACGAAAACCCTAAGCATCAAAGCCGCGATTGGGAGGAGACAACACATCAGGTGGTGCTTATGCTACAGAACGGCAGCCAAGGTTCCGTGTACGTCGATGGTCACCGTGTATTGGGAGATGCACAATGTGATTTGAAAAATACGAAAGATAAAAAGATCTCCCACTTCTACATTGGAGGGGATGGAGGTGCGAAAGGCGTCTCAGAGGTCCAAGACGTGTCTGTAACCGTGACGAACGTCCTGCTGTACAACCGCCTGTTGAATGACGATGAGATTAGTGCGCTTAACGCAAAACTTTCTGTTTCAAAAGCAAAAGATACAAAAACAGTGGGTGGGGATACTCCACCAGAGGCGATTAAACCAGCTACGCTGGAAACCGGAACTCCGTCTAGTCTTGGCGGGCAACAGCAGACTGAACAGGATTCGTTGAGGACAAGTGAAAATGCGGGGAGTGGTAGTTTATCCACGTCAGCGGTGTCCAGTGCCACGACTTCCCCAGCAGCCAAAGAGTCCGATAACCAGTCAGCGTCGGGAACATCTTCCGAAGGACATTCAAATGTGGATGTTGATTCTTTGTCCGAGGGAGGCCAAACGGTGGATGCCGAAACTGGAGACACGGTGCAGGGAGATGGAACACAACAACCGTCATTGGACACTCCCGCCACAGCAGATACAAATGCCCCTACCGCTGAAATCATGGCGCACGATGGAGCCGCAGTGACACCTGAGGTGGGAGGGCGCTCTGGTGAAAATGGGGAGACGGTGGGAGGGACGGATGGGCAGAAACGGGAGGACATCCATGCACAGGACGGCGAAGTAAAGGCTGCGGCACTCAGCAGCAGCCTTGGAAATGTGTCACAGGGGAATAACAGCGATGCCGGCACTGTGCGTGGGAGCGGACTGCTGCCGTTGCTTCTTCTTTTGTTGGGACTGTGGGTGTTTGCGGCTCTGTGAGGAGTGACTGGCTGCCGCGTGGGACACTTGCGACCTCCCTAGCACAAAAATACACGTGATAATGAATTTTCCTTCTCAAATAACATTTATTTTATTCCCTGTTTGCTTTGCGTTTTGTTGTTGTTGTTACTTTTTATTGTTCTTCTATTTCTCATTTCCCCATTCCCTCTTTTTTTTTTGCTTTTGGGGGCAATCACTATGAACGTTTTTCCTTTTTTACTCTTCCCTCTTTTAATTGTTTCTTCTGCACTCTTCCTGTGAGGGGTGCCGTGTGTTTCCCGCCCAACCGCTCCACTCGCACACCCACCGACACGCCCATGACGACGGCCCTGTGCGCCTCGCCTGCTGCACGCATGAGGAGGGGCCGCGACGAACGGCGCGCTGAGGGAGCCGTGACGTGTGGGCGTGCGACGATGGCCTGTGGGGCGGAGCACACATTTCTTTCCCTCTTGTTTTGTTTTCTTGCGGCCAGGGCGGGCAGACACCCGCAGCGCCACACACACACAGCCACGCCCTGCCGCCGTGTTTTTCTTTAAGGATTTGTTTTGCTTTGCGTGTTTATTTCGTGCGGTGGCGCACCCTTCGGTGTCGGCCTCGTGAGCATTTCTCTCCCCTCCGATGATTTTTCTTTTTTTTGCTGCGCTCACTCTCCCGATGGAGTGACGCGACTCCCGTCATGTCTGCGTGCTTCTCTCAGTCCCCACACACACACGAGTGACTGTGCTCTGCGGGCCGCACTCACGCGCCGATGAGAGGGCTGAGGGGAGCAGCAACACGCAGATGGCCCCATGAAATATAAACGATGTGCGGACACACATGGAGGGTCAGACGGTTGAAGCACACGTAACCATATTTTCAATTTTATTTTGCGAGCCAAATATACACAGACGGTTTGGTGTGGCCACACGGCTGCCAGGCGATTTTTAAAATTTGTGTGGAACAGTGATGGACGATTTCTTTTTTCATTTATAATTATTTTGTGTGATGGGGTTTATATAAGACGAAGGGGACGTTTTTTTGTTTTCAATAAATCTTGTGTGAATTGCCACTGCTTGGGCTGCAGTGCAGTCATGAGTTTGAGCGGTCTTCTTGTTGTTTCCGTTACGCGTCTCCGCTGTACATTTTTGTGCGTCTCTCCGCATACTCTGCTCCCTCTTTTCTACGTCTTTGCCTTGTGTTGCTGCAGGCACACACAACCACACACACAAGATGCACATTGCAGTGGGTTTGAATGCTCCTTTTGCAGTGCATGCTGGCAGTTGCGTGTGGCGGCTGTTGTCTTCTTCCGTGGCCATGAGAAGGAAGGAGGGAGGGAGCGCGCACCCCGAGTCTCCTTTCCTGTGGGTGTGATGCACCGCGTGTGACTGCGCTGAGTTGGGCTCCGTGTCCCATTGAGGGCGGGAAGGCAGGAAATTTTTGTGCCGCGTCATGGATGGATGAGGGTGCACTGGCGCGTGTGGCTGGTGTGGTGGCCGCGGGGTTTTGGCCATTTCCCTGGGGCTGCAGGAATGAGCTGGGGGAGATGGTGGTGGATGTCTTCTCCTCCTGCATGGTGGGTGGCTGCTGGCGTTGTGTGCCCTCCTTGCGTGGATGCCGTCTCGTGGTGTGTGAACTGTGCGGCTGGGCCTGCTGCCCTCTCCTCATGTTGTCTGCGCTCTCTCGCTGTATCCGCTGTGCTCCGTCCCTCTCCCTCTCGTTCCATTCCTTTTCCTTTTCGTCTCACCGATCGGCTGACTGACTCCAGCGACTCCAGTACGGGCGATGATGACTGCGATGGTGACGGTGCGGCGCCGTGTTGGTCCCTGCGCTCTTGTGCTGCTGCTGCTCGTCCGTGTGCGTGACGGCGACAGGAGACGATAATAATGATAACAGCCGTCCTCCCAGCCCTGAGCTAGGGAACCCGGATCCTACAGAAAAATACGCCTGGCGCATTACAGCCATATGGTGGGGAGACCGGTGTGCCACAGACAGAGAGTGGGAGAGACAGTGAGGAGGGTTTGAGAAGTCAAGGACCTTCTTTCCAAAGGAAGCAGGCACAGCCATCATTGGACAGACACCAGTTCCGCCAGAGACACTACGTTCGGCTAGCGATAATCCAGAACCAGCAGGTTTGGCAACTCATTCTCCACACACACACACAAGGTGCGACCGGTATGTCAGATGCACAAAATAAAAGGGCGCAGTAAAATACACAGGGCGATGAGGATCATAAGGCACCGACATCAAACCAGAAGACCAAAATGCCAAATACGACCACCAACAAGACTACTACGAATACGCCGGAGGCAACAAGTAATACGACCATCAATACAGAGGCGCCAACCACAACGACGACCCGCGCACCTTCACGTCTTCGCGAAATCGACGGCAGCCTCAGCAGCTCTGCGTGGGTGTGTGCCCCGCTGCTGCTCGCCTTATCCGCGCTGGCGTACACCGCCGTGGGCCAAAGATGTGTGTGCGGGCTGTGCGTGCCAGCACCCAATCACGGGGGCATGTGCGCTTCCACTGTGTTCCGATGTATAAAGTAATAGTAATTATGATGGTAGTTTTTGCTTTGTTTGCCTCCACTGCCTTGCTTTTTGCTCCGCGTTGTTCTCGCATTCGCCTCGTTGAACGCATCACAGACACGCTCATATGTATGCGTACTGGTGCCTTGGGTGTTTTTATTCTTGCTGTTCTATCTTTTTTTAAACTTGTGGTATGCAGGGCGGTGTTCGAGTACTGCAATCGTACGGGTTCCATCTGTTTCAATGCGTGTGCTGCTGCTGTTGTTGCTGCCACTTGTTACTGTACGGTGGCTCTGCTTGGTTTTTTAACATTTTTCCCCTTTTACTTTTGCTCTGCGTTGACGTGTTGTTAGTTTGTGCTGGAGGCTACACGCAAGTGACAGGAGTGATGGCGATGATGATGACTGGCCGTGTGCTGCTGGTGTGTGCCCTCTGCGTCCTGTGGTGCTGGTGTGGTGGTTTTGCCGACGAGGCGGGTGCTTCTGCCGGTGGAGGGAACGGTTTGAGACACACGAGTAACGGCTTAAATGACGGATCTTCGAAGGCGGACTGCGGGTTGTTTTTTACGTCGATGGGATTATTAAAGGCGGTTGAAGCTGGCGAAGACAATTTGCCTTTGACTGATAAGGTGTCATCGGAGATTAAGTAGGTATCAGATCTTGTTGTTTCACAAAAAGGTGTTGACGGCGGCCCATTGGCTGGTGCAAAAGAGGGAAATGGTGCCGCAGGTGCAGTAACCTCACCGCCTGGACCTGGAGTATCAGAGGCAAATGAAGGGGAACGGCATTTAGAGGTACTTGGACCAAAAGGAGATGATGAACCCACAAGAGTTTCTGCTAGCGGTGAGGCATCTAATTCGCAAAACCAAACCGCTCATCAACCGGTTCTTTTATCCGACAGCAGTGACACTCGTCTTGGAGAAGTACTCCCTTTGAGTAATTCCGGCAGTGCTTTAATTTACAAGGACCCGCTGAAGAAAGGAGATGTCGATTCTCGCGATGCCACTGTTGGTGACACACAAAAGGTGGAAGAATTGAAAGAAGAAAATAAAGAAGAGGAAGAATTAAAGGAATTTAAGGACAGGGCGGAATCCGAGAGACGCAAAGAGGGAAAAAAAGAGGAGGGAACGCCAACAAAAATATCAACAGCACAACCAACAGCATTGGAAAGAACACAAACACCGGTAGTGAAATTGCATGGAGGAAAATCGCCAGATGCAGTTCCGGAAGGAGACGCAAGCCAAACAGAACCAGAAGATGCACAGGCCTTGACGCATCAGCAACATGAAAGCTCATCGTCACAAACGGAAACGAAGTCCGAAGCACCGGAACCTCCTGCGACGGATGGTGTGTCACCACAACAAGTTCAAGACACAGTCACGAAGGACTCGATGGAGAATGCAACTGCCACCAATCAAGCGGAAACAACAGTATCACCCAACTATACAGGTGGCAGTGGTGAAGCCCAGAGTGAGGCGGATGGGAATGATGCTCAACGGCCCAACCCCAACGAACCACACGACGTACTTGAAGGTGTTGATACCAACGATGCTCCTACACTCAGTGAGGCAGCACCACAAACAGAAGAAACAGCCGCAGCCGCCAGAATAAATGGTACGGCAACACCTGGCGACAGTGACAGCAGCACCGCGGTCTCCCACGCCACCTCCCCTCTTTTGCTTCTTCTTGTTGTTGCTTGTGGTGCTGCTGCTGCGGTGGTGGCCGCGTGAGAGTGAGTGAGTGAGAGAGAGCCATGCACCGCGCGCACACACACTCGTCCTTCTCTCACTCTCTCTGTGTGTGTCCCCTTGCATGGACTCTCGCCCTCACCTCACCCCACGAAGCACACACATAATGTGCCCATTGTATATATGCATGCACACCCATGCAGGCCCGTTGGTGCTCTCTTTTGCACGACACGCACCGCTGCCGTCCTGCCTGGCTGCATGGGCGGAGCACCGTAACTGTTTCTGTTTTGTTTTCATTGCATTGAGTGGGCGACCTCTCTCTCTCTCTCTCTCCCTGTGTGTGTGTTTTGCTTTACGGGAGCAATGAGAGTGTGTGCGCTGGTCGTCCCACGCTTCGGCTTTTTGTTTTGTTGCTATTTATTTGTTTTGCTTCTGTTTTGGTTGGGTGCTCCCATTTTACTTTTATTGATTGGTTTTCTTAAACTGCAGATGGCCGAATTTCCTTTTTTGTATCCTCTTGTTTTTTGTTTCTCTCCACGCAATCGGTCCTTGTTGCTTGAGCAAGCCACGAAATATTTGCCTAACTCCCACATCAATGGCTTACTTGCTCTACACCCCACGTTAGTTTGAAACGCTGGTGGTGCTGCAAGTGGTGTTTGTGGTGTGATTGCCAGCGGTGCTTTGCTGTCACTTTGAAGTGCTCTCGATCCTTTGGCTATGTGATGCGTGCCGACTGCACGAATTCGGTCCGAGTCGTTGTGAGGGACGTGCCCTTTTGGAGCATTGGGTGCGCTGCCGACGTACACCGTCATTGGGAGGGATGGATGAGCGCCCATCCGCTTCAACGTATCCACAAGGGACCTGGATGATACCGGGAAGTATTGCATTTCAGAGCGGCATTACACAATGAATTCATCGAATGACAATCGCCACTGTGAGGATGACGTTGTATCCTCTGCGAATGGGATCATTCTCGAGAATGAAGATGTCCCTGCTGCTGTCAACCCGCATGCGGACCGTATGCTCGTGCAGCCAATGGAGGGTCCTTTGATTGTGCCCCAATTTGCCACGGGCAGCGTTTGCAGTCGGTTCACGGTGCGTACTGGGCATTGTTCTACTGGTGTTGCCAATGCTGGCATGGTGCTGTGCGTGGCTGCGGCGCTGTCGGTGGTGGTGGACTCGACGACTGCCGCGATGGCTGCGAGGAGCCCCACGACTGCGACGACATTGATGGCATGGAGCTGCAGGATGACGATGGGGACGGGAGGACGCTGGAGTCGCACTGGTCGCAGCGCCACGCGAAGGATGAGTGGATGGCATCGATTGGAGGTGCCGTCTACTGCACGGAGCTGACGCTGGCCGCATCGGCTGAACTGGGTTGCATGAGGGTGAAGTGGAGTATGGCGGAGTCGATGCGCTGGTGGAGGAATTCGAACTGTGCACTACTGCGGTGGAAGTGCTCCGCACTGAACATGAGTGAATATTCCCACATATCCTGCGAAGCGAGCGTTCCTGCGAGACGCTGCACGTCGGATTGGTATTCCAGTGGTTGGTGTGTAGACGGAGTATCCATGAAATGTCAGCAAAACGCCCGATGGACAGTTGCTCCATCAGTGGTCCCGCACTGGATGCTAGGGATGCTGCCGCTGTTATTTGGAGAGGAGAATGTTTTTCTGCGGTGCCTGGGGACAAGCCCGCCTCGTGGTGTCTGGACACGCTTCCCACCAACACGACGGATGCGAGGGACCATGAAGAAACATACATCTGAGTGCTGCCATGCATGCGGCATTGCGGTGCCTCGGCATGCAGGTGCATCTGAGATTGACTGAGAAGGGTAACGTCCGTTGTGTCCCATGCACGGATGGGGCGACGATTGCGTGGGCCATTCAACCCTACGATGAGGGGACCGTTAGTTGCCGTGACCACGCGCAGGTGTGCACGATATCCGCCACCAGCGGCAGCTTGCTTCCAATGGTTCCGTGGGACGGCGAGGAGAGAGGGTGTGGAGCAGGACGGTTCCACCGACATATACTGAACAAGGATTGCCACGGGCATCCGTCCTCGATCCAGAGAGCATTGGGACCGGCCGTGGCACACCACCGAAGGATGTGGACACGGCTGCTCCCCAGAAGCATCAGTCGCCAGAGGAGAAGGAAGTCACCCCCGATGCCACGACAGCAACGGAGTGCTCTTGCCCAGCGACATCGCGGGTGCGCCGCAGGAGGCGGAGAAGGAAAGCGGTCTTTCGGACAGCGACGATGTGGCCGCCGATGGTGTGACGTCTGTTGTGGAACAATCATTAGGAGATGAGGCCGCCAGCGACAAGGCCGGTGGCGGTGCCGCAGTCACGGGACCCAAGGACCCTGATGCCGCTGATGCCGCGCAGGGTGCCGTGGACCCTCCGCCGAGGGAGGATGATGCGGCGGTGGTGCGCGGGGGTTGGGAGGCAGACATGAAGTACGCCCCGCCTCCGATCCAAGGCAATAACAATGCGGCTGCGGCTTGTCCCTTTCCGCTGCTTCTGCTGCTTGCCGCTGCCGCCGCGGTGCCAACACTCAACAGTGGGTGCAAGAGAGAAAGGCCTATATCAACTGGCATGTCCCTATCAGTATATACATACGCTCTGCCTGTCTGTATACTTTTTACCAGTGGAATGCTGTGTACACTCTCCCTTTTTTGTGTTGGTTGCTAATGTGGCGGCACCACGCGTGTTTTTAATAGGTTTGGGGACAACAATTTGTTTGACTTCTTCTGAAGGATACTGTGGGGTGTTTGTGTGCGTGTGCAAGGGATCTGTGTGGTTTCGATTTTCTTATTTTTATTTATCTGCTTCGGCATTGTGTAGTGGTCTTTGTTTATCCCATTATGTGTGTTCTGAAGTGTTGCTAGGGCACCGGGAGTGGATGCCTGTGGACGCACACCGTGCATTATGCGCTACATTGGTGGGAGGGGAGGCTGACATAACTGGCGGGATTCAGTAAGGCGCATTTTTGCCCACAGACCCTGCAGCCGCAGCAGCCTGAGTAGCGCTTTGCATATGGACGTGTGGATTGTTTTCTCTTGCGAGGCTTTTTTTTACTGCGTGTCATTTTCCTCTCGGGTACCGTTCCCGTGGCAGCAGCGGCGGCATCAAAAGAGCATTGTGTGTGGAGAGTCCTTGATTGAGTGCCTGTCTTACTTCTCTGTTCCGTCGATCGATTGTACCGTGTGCCGGCCAAACTGTTGACATGACGTTCTTCCGACGGCGGGGTCCACGTGACATGATGTTGCGTCGCGTGCTTTGGCGCGGGTGTGCGATTTCTGCAACAGTCGTTGGGCGGTTGCCTGTTGGGTCGTTGAGTGCGGCGTGGCGACGGGTGCGGATGGACCCGATTGAGTGCCGCGGGAAGGAGGAAGGCGGCGGAGCGATGGACACCCGAGGAGTGCGGTGGCGTGCAGCCATGAAGGTTGGCGACAAGGAACTCACTGCTTCTGTGAGTTGCCGTGTGTGGTGTTTGTTTCCGTTATTATTACTTGCGTTGTTGGATGTAGCCACTGTGGGGGAGGACTTTGTTTTTGTTTCTTTTTCACGCCGGTTTGGGATCCTTTTCTGCACCGGTATCCTTTTGTTTTATTGCCGCACTGTTGCGCCCTCTTTCCTGTCCATTGGGAGCAGCTGCAGGTGGGTTTTACATGCCATGGAGTTGTGTGCGTGCTGTCCGGTGTTTAATTGTTGCCTGTTTTTCCTGCGCGCACGCGTCCCCCATGCTCATGACAACAACCCTCATGTCAGCGTCTTCCCTTCTTTTCCATCCTGCTGCTGCTGATGATGATGTGTGTGTGTGTGTTCTTCTCATCTTCCTCTCATTTTGCCTCCCTAGACTGTGTGTGCAGCCGTGATGATGGTGACTGGCCGTGTGCTGCTGGTGTGTGCCCTCTGCGTGCTGTGGTGCGGTGCCGGCGGTGGTGGATGTTCTGAAAAAGCTAAAGTTCCTTCAGCTCCTCAAGACATTACGCCCGTTAATGACAATGGTCCTAAAAATGACAACAATTCCACAGGTGGCGCTGGAGGAGGTCGCCAAAGCGGTCAATCGAAGGCTTTACAAGAAAAGTCATTACCGGACCAAGGCGCAACCGGAGCGGGAGTGGAAAAGGCAATAAAACCCGAGGCAAAAGTACCAGAAACGGCAGACGTAGAGAAGAAAAACGAGGATCAAACGCAAGGAGCTGAAGATGTTGGTAAAAAGAAGGATGAAGAGCAGGAACCGAACGAGGAGGAAGAAGAAGAAGAGGAAGAGGAAGAGCAAGTAGAAGAGGAAGGAGAAGAAGAAGAGGAAGAAGAAAAACGTAACGGTAAGAAGGAAGAAGAGGAGAAAAAGCATGAAGACGCTGGTACCGGCACCACAGAGGGGATGTCAACAGGCAGTGAAGAGCAGCCAAATTTATCTTCTGGCGCGGAGGCAGCATCGAATAAAACAAATCTCAAAAGTACCCAAATAACTGACGACGATGATCCAGCAGCTGATGCTGCAGGGACAAGAAAAGAAAAACAAAATGAAAATAAAGAAGCCAATCCGAAAGAAACACCAGTCGAAGCCACAGCCACGAAGAATACAACGGCGATGAGTGGCGACAGCGACAGCAGCACCGCGGTCTCCCACACCACCTCCCCTCTTTTGCTTCTTCTTCTTGTTGTTGCGTGTGCGGCTGCGGCTGCGGTGGTGGCCGCGTGAGAGTGAGGGAGAGAGAGCCGTGCACCGCCCGCACACACACTCGTCCTTCTCTCTCTCTCTCCCTCCCTGTGTGTGTGTTTTGCTTTACGGGAGCAATGAGAGTGTGTGCGCTGGTCGTCCCACGCTTTGGCTTTTTGTTTTGTTTTTCATTGTTTTGTGGTTGAGAGCACCCATTCCGCGGGCTGCGTGTGTGTGTGTGTGTGTGTGTGTGTTTGTGTGTGTGTGTGATGATATGAGTAATTTGCGTGTGTGCTATCTGCCTCTCTCTGCCGTTGCTTTCTTCTGACTCTCTTGTGGCGCACAGCTGCTCTGCAAGTATAGACGCTGACAAACACAGATGCACACACACACGCCATTATGCATACTCCGTAGAGCGGCGTGATTGCTGAGGACGCACGCAGATGATTCTGGCTGCGAAATCCCTTGCGAGGAGGGAGTACGGGAGCCTGCGATTTATTTTTTGACACGTGGCAGGCGTGCAGTCGATTGGGCGGTGTGGGTTAATGTGCCTGGGACAAGTGCGGATTGCTTCTCGTCCAGCTGCTGCAGGTGCCAATGTGTATCTCCTATGCTGTGTATACGTTGGTCAGGGATTCTTCGCCTGTGTGCGTGATGTGCGTTGGAGGGTGCGCTGGAAGGGTGAACAGTAAAATGACTGGAGACAGCGCGTGGGCTTTGCAAAGGACGGTCTTGTTCTCTTTTGCATTCTGCCGGTTGCTTTGCCGGGTGTGGTGTTTCTCGGTGTGTGCTGACGCGTGACGAATAAGACACCCGCCGTGACCCCTGCTGCTGCTGGTGGTGGCAGTCGCTGTGTGTTCCCGGTGCACTCTTCTTCCATCTCCTGTTCCGTGTGTCTGTGTGCGTGAGTTTTTGTTGTTGGGAGTAACTGCGGTGGGGATGATGATGCCACTCACTGTGGAGGGGCGGCCGTGCTCACTGTTTCACTCCTTTTTCCTCTTCTCTCTCTTTCTCACACACAAAGAAGGAAAGGAAGTAAGGCTAAACGCTAATCGATACTGTGAAATTGTAAGGCACTGAAAGGACCAACAGCACACACACCGCCCACACACACATATTTATATGCTCTCACGTGTTGCTGCAGTGAAGGCACCCCGCACACACAACCGTCGCGGCGTGACCGGATCCAACGGAAGGAGGAGGGAAGGAGGAGAGAGTGAGCCGCAGAGGCCCAACATGTCCCGGCGTGTGTTTACTTCCGCGGTGCCGCTCCTTCTCGTCGTGATGATGTGCTGCGGCAGTGGAGCTGCAGTCCCGGAAGAGAAGCCGTCTGGCAAGGGATCGGAAGCGGAGAAATATTTTGCTTGGAGAAATAAGAATGATAAAGAAACAGTGAGTTTGCTTCGTGTTCCCAGTCTTGTTGAGATGAACGGTGATGTGTTTGCCGTTGCCGAGGCGCAGTTGAAGGATGAAAGCGATTTTAATGGGATTGCCTCGGGGTTCCTGGAGTGGAATGACAAAGCATCAAAAGAATTGGATAAAACTAAACTGAAGACGCAAGTACTGGTGGAATGTTTTTCCGATAAGGAGAATTGTGCCTCCCGTGGAGCCGATCTGGTTGTCTCCCAAGGAGTGAAGAAGGTACATGTGAGTCGACCAACAACAGTCGTTAAGGAAAGTGATATTTACATGCTCGTTGGAAAATACTGTCGGAAACCTGCTGCCGCTGGTGCTGGGGGGAGTGAAGCAGATGAATGGGGACTTTTGCTGGTGAAGGGCCAAGCCAGTGGTAATGGGGAAAGCAGCAAAGGAATCCTTTGGAAAGAAACAAACGATGTTCCACTGACAGCTTTTGTGGAGGAACCTCAATCCTTGACGCGGCTGATTGGCAGTGGTGGATCGGGTGTTAAGATGGAGGACGGTACGCTTGTGTTTCCCGTGGAAGCCACGAAGAAGAACAAGGATGCAAAGACCATTTCGTTGGTCATATACTCCTCGGATGCTAAACTTTGGACGCTGTCGAAGGGGATGTCTGACGATGGCTGTAGTGATCCCTCCGTCGTGGAGTGGAAGGACAAACTCATCATGATGACTGCGTGTGATGATGGCCGCCGCAGGGTGTACGAGTCCGGTGACAAGGGGGATTCGTGGACGGAGGCACTCGGGACACTCTCGCGCGTGTGGGGCAACAAAAAGGGTGAAATCGTTGAGAACGGGTTCATCACAGCGACGATTGAGGACAGGGACGTGATGCTCGTTACTCTGCCGGTGTATTCCAAGGAGGACAGTAAAAAAGTAACGGGCAATGGAAAGGGCAGACTCCATCTTTGGCTGACGGACAATACGCACATTGTCGATATTGGGCCGGTATCCGATGATGACGTTGCCGCCAGCTCCCTGTTGTACAAAAGTGCTGGAAGTGGAGATAATAAGAAGGAGGAGCTTATTGTACTATACGAGAAGAAGAAGGGCGATGGAGAATCATCACACAGTCTTTGGTCTGTGCTCCTGACTGAGCAGCTGCAGCGTGTGAAGGATGTGCTGGCGACGTGGAAGAAAGTGGACGACCTTGTCTCCAAGCTGTGCACCACTTCAAGTGCTGAGAAGGATGCCTCACCTGAAAATGCCTGCAGCACTACTGTTAAGATCACGGATGGGCTGGTTGGCTTTTTGTCTAACAACTTCTCTGAGAACACATGGAGGGACGAGTACCTCGGGGTGAACGCCACGGTGAAGAAGAAAGATGGGGCAACAGAGGATGCAGGGGAGACGGGGGCAACAAAGACTTCCGATGGTGTGACTTTCCAGGGAGCGTGGGCGGAGTGGCCTGTTGGCAGTCAGGTGGAGAATCAGCTGTACCACTTTGCGAACTACAACTTCACTCTTGTGGCGACGGTGTCCATCCACAAGGTGCCGGAGGGAGATAACACTATTCCTTTGATGGGTGTGAAGATGAATGGTGAACAAGGGAAATTTTTTGGGTTGTCTTACGAGAAGGAAAAGAAATGGAAGTTACTGTGCGGTGACGGAACGAACGAGGAGCTCAGCAGCATTGGGGAACCTGAGACAACACACCACGTGGTAATTTTGCTACGAAATGGCAACCAGAGCTCCGCGTACGTCGACGGTCAGCGTGTGGGGAATGGACAATGTGAATTGAAAGATATGGAATCGCAAGACATCTCACACTTCTACATTGGAGGGGATGGAGGTGCGAAAGGCGTCTCAGAGGTCCAAGACGTGTCTGTGACTGTGAAGAACGTCCTGCTGTACAACCGCCCGTTGAGTGACAATGAGATTGGCGTCCTTAACCCAAATAAAGTCGCCATTCAACATTTGAAGGATAAGTCGTCGGAGCCTTCAACAGTTTCTTCTGATTCCGTTAATCCTAACACCTCTCCGGCTACCGCAGATGCTCAGCAAACCGGAACTTTGTCTACTCCTGACGGAAAACATCTGACGGAACAGGGACAATCGATGGGGAGCAGTAATGCGGGCAGTGGCGGTGCATCCACAACAGCGGTGTCCGCTATAACTACTCCTTCAGCAGGAGAGGAGTCCGTATTGCAGGTGACGTCAGGAACATCTCCCGAAGGAACTCAAACTGTGGGTGGCGGTTCTACTGCTGATGGCGAGCCAACGATGGAGACAAGAGAAGGAGGAACGAATGGGCAGGAGGAGGAGGTTAATACACAGCTCGGGGAAGTAAATGCCACGACACTCAGCAGCAACCTCGGAAATGTGTCGCAAGAAAATAACAGCGATGCCGGCAGCATGTGTGGGAGCGGACTGCTGCCATCGCTGCTTCTGCTTCTGTTGGGACTGTGGGTGTTTGCGGCTCTGTGAGGAGTGACTGGCTGCCGCGTGGGACACTTGCGACCTCCCCAGCACAAAAATACACGTGATAATTTATTTCCCTTCTCAAATAACATTTATTTTATTCCCTGTTTGCTTTGCGTTTTGTTGTTGTTTTTACTTTTTATTTCTCATTTCCCCATTCCCTTTTTTTTTGCTTTTGGGGCAATCACTATGAACGTTTCTTCTTTTCTACTCTTCCCTCTTTTAATTGTTTGTTGCTGCACTCTTCCTTTGAGGGGTGCCGTGTGTTTCCCGCCCAACTGCTCCACTCGCACACCCACCGACACGCTCATGACGACGGCCCTGTGCGCCTCGCCTGCTGCACGCATGAGGAGGGGCCGCGACGAACTGCGCGCTGAGGGAGCCGTGACGTGTGGGCGTGCGACGATGGCCTGTGGGGCGGAGCACACATTTCTTTCCCTCTTGTTTTCTTTGCGGGCAGGGCGGGCAGACACCCGCAGCGCCACACACACACACACAGCCACACCCTGCCGCCGTGTTTTTCTTTAAGGATTTGTTTTGCTTTGCGTGTTTATTTCGTGCGGTGGCGCACCCTTCGGGGTCGGCCTCGTGAGCGTTTCTCTCCCCTCCGATGATTTTTCTTTTTTTTGCTGCGCTCACTCTCCCGATGGAGAGACGCGACTCCCGTCATGTCTGCGTGCTTCTCTCAGTCCCCACACACACGAGTGACTGTGCTCTGCGGGCCGCACTCACACGCCGATGAGAGGGCTGAGGGGAGCAGCAACACGCGGATGACCCCATGAAATATAAACGATGTGCGGACACATGGAGGGTCAGACGGTTGAAGCACACGCAACCATCTTTTTAATTTTATTTTGTGGGCAAAATATATACAGAGAGTTTGGTGTGGCCACACGGCTGCCAGGCGATCTTTTTTTTATTTTGTGTGGAACAGTAATGGACGATTTCTTTTTTCATTTATAATTATTTTGTGTGATGGGGTTTATATAAGACGAAGGAGGACGTTTTTTTGTTTTCAATAAATCTTGTGTGAATTGCCACTGCTTGGGCTGCAGTGCAGTCATGAGTTTGAGCGGTCTTCTTGTTGTTGTTTCCGTTGTGCGTCTCCGCTGTGCATTTTGTGCGTCTCTCCACATACTCTGCTCCCTCTTTTCTACATCTTTGCCTTGTGTTGCTGCAGGCACACACAACCACACACACAAGATGCACATTGCAGTGGGTTTGAATGCTCCTTTTGTAGTGCATGCTGGCAGTTGCGTGTGGCGGCTGTTTTCTTCCTCCGTGGCCATGAGGAGGGAGGAGATGGAGCGCAGCCCGAGTCTATTTTCCTGTGGGTTTGATGCACCGCGTGTGACTGCGTTGAGTTGGGCTCCGTCTCCCATTGAGGGCGGGATGGCAGGAAATTTTTTGGTGCCGCGTCATGGATGGATGAGGGTTCGCTTGCTCCGTGTGCGTTGTGTGGTGGGCGCGGGGTTTTGGCCATTTCCCTGGGGCTGCGGGAATGAGCTGGGGGAGATGGTGGTGGATGTCTTCTCCTCCTGCATGGTGGGTGGCTGCTGGCGTTGTGTGCCCTCATTGCGTGGATGCCGTCTCGTGGTGTGTGAACTGTGCGGCTGGGCCTGCTGCCCTCTCCTCATGTTGTCTGCTCTCTCTCGCTGTATCCGCTGTGCTCCGTCCCTCTCCCTCTCGTTCCATTCCTTTTCCTTTCCGTCCCACCGATCGGCTGACTGACACCAGCGACTCCACTACGGGCGATGATGACTGCGATGGTGACGGTGTGCGCCGTGTTGTTCCTTGGGCTTTTGTGCTGCTGCTGCTCGTCCGTGTGCGTGACGGCGACAGGAGACGATAATAATGATAACAGCAGTCCTCCCAGCCCTGAGCTAGGGAAACCGGATCCTACAAGAAATATTCCTGGTGCATTACAGCCATATGGTGGGGAGACCGGTGTGCCACAGACAGAGAGTGGGAGAGACAGTGAGGAGGGTTTGAGAAGTCAAGGACCTTCTTTCCAAAGGAAGCAGGCACAGCCATCACTGGACAGACACCAGTTCCGCCAGAATCACTACGTTCGGCTAGCGATAATCCAGAACCAGCAGGTTTGGCAACTCAGTCTCCGCACACACACAAGGTGCGACCGGTATGTCAGATGCACAAAATAAAAGGGCGCAGGAAAATACACAAGGTGATGAGGATCATAAGGCACCGACATCAAATCAGAAGTTTAAAATGCCAAATACGACCACCAACAAGACTACAACAACGCTCTGGGTCAGCCGGCCACCTCAACGTGGTGCCAGGGTCTAGTGCTCTTTGCCAGAGAGGAAGCTAAGCGCCTGCTGTTCATCCGCTGCTTGCGGAGAGGCAGGAGGCGCCGCACAAACGGGTCGGAAGGGCACCAGATGGAGCCATTTACATGGCTGCCCGCGGAGCGGTATTTCCATCCGCTGCTGAATTCCATCGGCGCTTATCAGCGCTATACATACTCTTTGCGTGCCGTATGTGACGCGCAACGACAAAAGCTACTGCCAGGCGGAGACATTGAGCAGAACCCAGGCCCCATAGCAGTACTTCAGATGAACGTTTCTTGCCTCACGCCGTCAAAACTCGCAACATTAATGGCGCAAGGAGCAGACATAATAGCCATCCAGGAGACTTGGAAGTCGTCGGAGCAGATCGCCAGCATGCATACTGGAGATCATGTGCTCCATGCACAGTCGCGCATCGGCAAGGGAAGCGGTGTGGCGGTGCTAGTGCGGAAAACTCTCCGCTCCAAGCGTGTACCCCTCACCATCCCTCAGCATGACACCAGCCTTGAAGTGGTGGTGGTTCAGGTTGCTCTGGACCAAAACCGTGATCTTATTGTCGCGAGTACCTACATGAGACCACCACCGCAAGTAACGCAATCCTTCAGGCGGTTAGTAAACTGCCTTCCAGCCTCGTCGCCGCTCCTGCTGTGTGGGGATTTCAACATGCATCACCCACAGTGGGAGCCATTCTTGGAGTCTTCTCCAAGCGAGGTTGCTGCAGAATTTTTAGAACTGTGCACGGATGCGGGACTCACCTTGGTTAACACCCCTGGTGATATCACGTATGCTCGTGGCACAAGAGAACGATCCTGTATCGATCTGACATGGTCAAAGCATTTGACTGTGTCAGATTGCTCAGCTTCTGTGTCGCCGCTTAGTGATCATTACATGCTAACATTTACGCTGCATCAGGCATTTATGGATACCATACCTTCGGCACCCCCTTCGGCACCTAGGACATTCTACAGTTAGGGGAAGTGCAAATGGGATTTATTCGTCAAGGACTTCGACGCACAACTTCCGGCATACGACTATAAAAAGCAGTCCACCGGCATTAAAGCTTTCACGAGAGCGCTTATTACTTCGTATCGACGACATTGCCCCCGCGGCATGCACAAGGATGGTCCCAGGCTTTGGGACGATACTCTCATGGAAGCAGAGCGGATTGCTACCGACAGCAAGGCCCGCTATCTACAGTTACCGACGCCCGACCGTGAGGCAGAAATGCAACGGACAAGGAGTCAATTCTTCCTCCCACTCCGAGAGCGCTTGCGCAACTCGTATCTACGTCGCATCAGCAAGTTAAATCCAGGCGAACCACTCGCATGGAAATACATTTCCGGACGAAAAAAGGCATCACTTCCACCTCCTACATCATTGTTGTTGGGAGGTGGTCAACACACTTATAAAACAGCAAGGAGAGCAGCGAATGCTCTCAATCGCATCTTTTTTCCACTTCATCCCTCTCACAAGGCAGTAAGGCCTTCCAAGGGCATCAACAGACAGAACCCATCTTTGAACATTGTTTCTACTTCTTCTAGTTCTGAGCCGCAGGACAACAACGAGTCTGCCGCAACATCTAATTCAGTTTTTTCATTCTCATCTAATTCAGAGCCACAGGATAACAACGAAGCTGCCACCACATCTGGTTTATTTGCTTATCTTCACTCCCCTCTTGATGCACCTTTTAATCGTACGGAACTGCTTGCTGCGCTACGTACTATGCCGTATGGCAAGGCCCCGGACCGGATGAAGTCTACAGTGAGGCGCTACGACATATTTCGTCAAAGGGTCTCCGATTCCTTCTTCGTTGCATTAACCACAGCTGGACGACCGGTGCGATCCCGGCTGAGTGGAGACGCGCTACCATCGTCCCACTCTTAAAACCCAGTAAGTCGCCGGAACTGCTTGAGTCATGTCGACCCATCAGCCTTACTTCCATTGTGAGTAAGGTTGCTGAGAAAATGGTACTGAAGAGATTGCTTTGGGTGTGGGCGCCACACCCCCACCAGTATGCATATCGTAGTATGCGTACTACGACGACGCAGCTGGCACATCTGATACACGAAGTGGAGCATAATAGAAATCATTATTTCCAAGTGAACCTTCCCAAGAAGAGCGGTATTGGTAATCAACTCCACTACAGACCCCATCGGACTCTGCTGGTGTTGGTTGATTTCAGCAAGGCTTTTGACTCCATAGATCATCGAGTCCTCAGTCGCTTGCTAGCTAATATTCCGGGGGTGAATTGTAGAAGGTGGCTTAGAAACTTTCTACGTGGTCGCCACGCGAAGACACGAGTTGGTAACAGAAACAGTGATCGGCGTCCCATGCTGCGAGGAGTTCCTCAGGGGTCCGTACTGGGACCATATTTGTTCTCCCTTTACGTACACCTACTTCTCAATCTGCTGAACAGCTTTGCGGGTGTCACAGCAGACATGTATGCGGACGACCTCTCTATTATCGTTAAGGGGCAGTCCCGGGAAGACGCCATTCCCACCGCCAACATGGTTCTCAAAAAAACTGCATGTGTGGAGTCAGGAAAATGGCCTGGCCATTAACCCGTCAAAGCGTGAAGCCGCTTGGTTCACACTCTCCACGCACACGGAATCAGATTATGATCGTGAAGGAAAGTGGCCGCTGGAAGTGGCTGGATGTAAAATCCCAGTCATGACCATGGGAGCATCGCGAACTACGAAGCTTCTTGGCATGGATCTCGATCCACGACTGACGCCAAATGTGGCGGCCTCCAAGCAATGCGCTGCCACTTTGCAACGGATATCGCAGCTACGCTGCATAGCGCATAAAGAGGCGGGACCATCTCCACATGACCCACGCACGTTCGTCATTGGATATGGTGCTTCCAAATTACGCTATGGCAGTGAGCTCATATGGGCAGTAGCGACGGATTCAGCGAAGAATGAAATGCAGAAGACGTATGCAACCCTGGCACGCATTGTCAGCGGAGTTCCGAGCACTGTCGACCCGGAATCCGCACTTCTAGAGGCTAATATGCCGCCGCTCCATGTCCTTTGCCTGCGCGCGCGGCTCTCCATATTTGAGAACACACTCGCATGTCCGATGGACTGGATGCGGAGACCCCCGCCTGAGCCACCGCCTCGCGCAGGTTTCCGCATCTCGCCATTATCTCGGGACGAGCTATACGCCTTCGTAGACGCATACGCAAAGGACTACGGCATCACCCAAAACTCACCACGCGAAGGGCGGTTCTTTCGCAGCTCCATTCCTCCCTGTTTTGCGGCCTCCGCTCACCAGGTCACCATTGGCGTGGAACTTCCGATGGGTCACTCAATAACTGACGAGGAAGAGCTGACAAGGGAAAAGCGCAGACTCAGCGGAGAGGCTCTAGCGCTGCACAGCCACCGTTCGTGGATACTCGCGACGGATGGAGGTGTAGACGTTCCAAGTCAGCCGGGGTTGGAATCCTGCTTTCATCCCTCAACTCATCTGAGATAATAGAAAAGGCCGGTATAAACCGCGGCGCACGCCCATGCAGCTACAGGACGGAATCCCGCGCGCTGCTTCTAGCCCTAGAGAAGCTGATTATCCCTCGTATCCAGCACAGGCATAAAACCCTGCTTGTGGTTACAGACAGTCAGTCTCTTCTAGCGGCTCTAAACAAGGGTCCGCTCAGTCAGACAGACTGGACGGAGGATCAGATCTGGCAGCGTCTCTTGACACTGGCGTGTGCTGGCTGGTCCGTGCACCTGCAATTTTGTTACGGACATTGTGGAGCACATGCTAACGAGCTTGCAGATCAGTATGCGATGCAGACTATGGCAACCGGACAATACACGGAGCAAGCAATCGCACCTTTATGGCATACGGACCTGCTGACATGTTTTACTACCCAGCTTATCAATAAGTGGCGTAGTACCATTCGTCAAGACACTCACCGCTGCTTGCTTTGCGGCACAAGGCCATCAGATCTCAGCGGCAAGGGCCTGATCACTCAGGAAGTTCTTCACCGTCAAGAACTGGTTCACCTCGCAAGGGCAAGGTGCGGTGAATCTGAGCTCTGGGGCCGACTATACTGGGCTGTGAGAGATTGCACGAACCAATGCCGTTTCTGCAACATCTCACCGGAACAGTCTGCATATATGCGCTCTAACAACGATCCAACTGCACCGGGGACGGACACTGTTCCCCCGTCGGCAAGGGACGAAGACGTCTCTCCAGTAAGGAGACGGACCATCACACGCCGTCGGAAGGAGAAATGTCCGCACTGTGATTCTATATTGACGGGATTCTCGAATCTCGTCAGTCACTGTCGGTCATTCCATCCGGAAAATCCTCCACCGCTTCCCGAGCTCAAATGCGATTTCTGTGACATGGTTTTCCCCACACGGAGAAGCACCGCACAGCACAGAAGTCGCTGCGCACACAACCCAGACGCCACTCGACATCGAAACAGCAGTGCCAGGAGGCGATCACTGCTGCCGCAGGATCAGCCTGCTTCCACAAGCACGCCAATTGGCACGCAGGAAACCTTGCACCATCTGCTTCTAGAATGTCCAGGCACCTTGGCTGTGCGCCAACGGCTGGGCATTGAGCAGGACCTTCGCCTCGGAAAGTTCTCCCAATGGCAGTTGCTTTATAGCAGGAAACTTTTGTCGCTGCTCAACCACCTCTTCGGCACCCAGATGGCATTGTATAGCTAGACGCGCTGGTAAGAGTAGGAAAAAAAATATAATGACCTCATGACGTCCAATACCACCGATGTGTACGGGCGATGGGACTGTATTCATGGTCCTCGAGCACACGCCCCCGCCGCTAAGGAGCCCACAAACAGCGGTGCGTGCAGCAGCGCCACACAGATCACGTCTTCTTTAAACAAAAAAATTAAGGAGAGTAGAGAAGTCTAGTTCGAAGGTGACATGTCCTTGCCGACGGTGAGCAGTGGCGAGCGCATCACCTCGTGGGTGGACACACCACTGCTGCTTCTGCCTTTGGGACTGTGTGTGGTTGTGGCGGTCTTCTGAGCCACGGAGTGTGGAGTTGCGACTTCTCACAGAGACTATGTGCCGCGTTCCCCACAGGTTTTCTTTTTTTGATGTTCTTTTTAATGTTGTTTACATGGAACAATGGGAGCACCTTTTTCTTTTGTTTTAACTTAATGGTCAGTTGCTGCGCATCTTTATGAGCGAAATGGTTTTCCTCTTGATTGCTTCTGTTGCCTACACGCGGTACAGGCCCCACGGCTGTGCGTTCCACAGACGACACAAAAGGAGGAGTGGAGGGACAGGCCGGATGCCGCATGAAATGTGTGGGATGTTGTGTGGGCTTGTGGAACAGTAATATTTTTTTTCTTGTGCAGGTACTGTACGCATGTACATATAAACACAGTCCTGCTTTGCCGCATGGCGTATGAAATGATGATTCTGCCGAAGCGTATTTTTTTGGAGGAGGAGACTCCCGTTGGGCACTCAATTACTTTTTTTGTTTTGGTATTGCTTTTTTACTTCTGGTGTGCGGGTCAGTGTGCGTGCTTCTGCGGGGCTGCTGCCGTTGTTTACTGTGCGTGTTACTGTGTGACTTGTCTCTCCTTTTGCTTTCACTCTCTGTGGACGTGTTGTTAGTTTGTGCTGAAGGCTACACGCAAGTGACAGGAGTGATGGCGATGATGATGACTGGCCGTGTGCTGCTGGTGTGTGCCCTCTGCGTGCTGTGGTGCGGTGCCGGCGGTGGTAGATGTGGCGAGGAACCCTGACAACAACTCACTGGGCGGCTACATGGCGTCGGGAGGGTTTGGAAGGAATAAGTCGTTTCTGCCAACTGGATCCAGTAAAAACTTATCCACACCGCCTTTGCTGTCAGCATCGTTTATCTCTGCTATACAAGCCGAAGCTCGTGAAGGAGAGGTTTCTTCTCCAGGAGTTACTGATTCACCTTTAAGTGGAGCCACGGGTCTTAGTCCTGCTTTTTCCGGTCTTGGTCCTGCTGTTCCTGGCCCTGGTCCTGGTTTTGTTCATGGTCATGTTCATGGTCCTGCTGGTCCCGGGGATGGTGCTGCTGCTTTTTCCGGTCTTGGTGCTGCTGGTCCTGATCCTGTTGCTGCTATTCCAGGTGCTGCTGTTCCCGGTACTGCTGATCCTGCTGCTATTCCTGGTTCTGCTGTTCCCGGTCATGGTGCTATTCCTGGTTCCATTTCTGATGCTGCTATTCCTGGTCCTGCTAGTCCCGGTGCTGCTGCTGCTTTTTCCAGTCTTGGTGCTGCTTTTTCCGGTGCTGGTCATTCTGTTGTTGGTGGAAGTGAACCTCCGAACTCTCGCTCCGTCGTTATTTCCTCAAATCAAGGTGGTAATGGAAAAACAGCCCCGGTCAGTGTTTCATCCGATGAGCAGATTGTATCCCCACAAGAAGTTTTGGCACAAAAAGAGACAGGGAGTCAGCACACCTCTTTGCCCGAAGAACAGCCAACGGTGTCATCCAACAATGAAAAGCAAAGAAACAATTTTGCTTCAGCAGGGGGTCGCACTATTGGCCACAACGCCGCGGGAGATGAACTCCAAGACTCTTTGGAAGAACAAAACAAAAATGAACATTCACAAACGAACGAGACAAAAAAATCATCAGGGGATCAAATTACAGAATTCCAAAGCAGTGGAAAAGAAATCTCGGAAGTATCCAACACAACAACGCATGGGGTAAAAACTCAACAGCCAAAGACAAATTCCGTAAATGAGAAGAACTACAGTCAAAACACGGATGCATCCCACACCACCTCCCCTCTTTTGCTTCTTCTTGTTGTTGCGTGTGCGGCTGCTGCTGCGGTGGTGGCCGCGTGAGAGTGAGTGAGAGAGAGCCGTGCACCGCCCGCACACACACTCGTCTTTCACTCACTCTCTGTGTGTGTGTCCCCTTGCATGGACTCTCGCCCTCACCTCATCCCACGAAGCACACACATAATGTGCCCATTGTATATATGCATGCACACCCATGCAGGCCCGTTGGTGCTCTCTTTTGCACGACACGCACCGCTGCCGTCCTGCCTGGCTGCATGGGCGGAGCACCGTAACTGTTTCTGTTTTCTTTTTATTGCATTGAGTGGGTGACCTCTTACGATTGTTTGAAGTAGTTTTAATTTTTCTTTGCTGTTTGCTTTAAAATATTTTAAATGTTTTTTTTTTGTTTTTTGTTTTTTTCTGGTGGTGCGATTTCTTTCTTCATTTCTTTTTTCTTTTGTTTTTTGTGTGTTTTGTTGTTGTTTTTACTTTTTATTTCTCATTTCCCCAATACCTTTTTTTTTGCTTTTGGGGGCAATCACTATGGACGGTTTTCTTTTCTACTCTTCCCCCTTTTAATTGTTTGTTGCTGCACTCTTCCTGTGAGGGGTGCCGTGTGTTTCCCGCCCAACTGCTCCACTCGCACACCCACCGACACGCTCATGACGACGGCCCTGTGCGCCTCGCCTGATGCACGCATGAGGAGGGGCCGCGACGAACGGCGCGCTGAGGGAGCCGTGACGTGTGGGCGTGCGACGAGGGCCTGTGGGGCGGAGCACACATTTCTTTCCCTCTTGTTTTGTTTTCGGCCAGGGCGGGCAGTCACCCGCAGCACCACACACACACAGCCACACCCTGCCGCCGTGTTTTTCTTTAAGGATTTGTTTTGCTTTGCGTTTTTATTTCATGCGGTGGCGCACCCTTCGGTGTCGGCCTCGTGAGCATTTCTCTCCCCTCCGATGATTTTTCTTTTTTTTGCTGCGCTCACTCTCCCGATGGAGAGACGCGACTCCCGTCATGTCTGCGTGCTTCTCTCAGTCCCCCCACACACACGAGTGACTGTGCTCTGCGGGCCGCACTCACACGCCGATGAGAGGGCTGAGGGGAGCAGCAACACGCAGATGACCCCATGAAATATAAACGATGTGCGGACACATGGAGGGTCAGACGGTTGAAGCACACGCAACCATCTTTTTAATTTTCTTTTGCGAGTAAAATATACACAGAGAGTTTGGTGTGGCCACACGACTGCCAGGCGACCTTCTTTTTATTTTGTGTGGAGCAGTAATGGACGATTTCTTTTTTCATTTATAATTATTTTGTGTGATGGGTTTTATATAAGACGAAGGGGGACGTTTTTTGTTTTCAATAAATCTTGTGTGAATTGCCACTGCTTGGGCTGCAGTGCAATCATGAGTTTGAGCGGTCTTCTTGTTGTTTTTGTTATGCGTCTCCGCTGTGCATTTTGTGCGTCTCTCCACATACTCTGCTCCCTCCCTTGCATTTCTTTGCTTTGTGTTGCTGCAGGCACACACAACCACACACAAGATGCACATTGCAGTGGATTTGGATGCTCCTTTTGTAGTGCATGCTGGCAGTTGCGTGTGGCGGCTGTTGTCTTCTTCCGTGGCCATGAGGAGAAGAGGGAGAGAGGGAGTGCGCAGCCCGAGTCTATTTTCCTGTGGGTTTGATGCACCGCGTGTGACTGCGCTGAGTTGGGCTCCGTGTCCCATTGAGGGCGGGATGGCAGGAAATTTTTGTGCCGCGTCATGGATGGATGAGGGTTCGCTTGCTCCGTGTGCGTTGTGTGGTGGCCGCGGGGTTTTGGCCATTTCCCTGGGGCTGCAGGAATGAGCTGGGGGAGATGGTGGTGGATGTCTTCTCCTCCTGCATGGTGGGTGGCTGCTGGCGTTGTGTGCCCTCCTTGCGTGGATGCCGTCTCGTGGTGTGTGAACTGTGCGGCTGGGCCTGCTGCCCTCTCCTCATGTTGTCTGCGCTCTCTCGCTGTATCCGCTGTGCTCCGTCCCTCTCCCTCTCGTTCCATTCTTTTTCCTTTCCGTCTCATCGATCGGCTGACTGACACCAGCGACTCCACTACGGGCGATGATGACTGCGATGGTGACGGTGCGGCTTCGCGTGGTGTGCGCCGTGTTGTTCCTTGCGCTCTTGTGCTGCTGCTGCTCGTCCGTGTGCGTGACGGCGACAGGAGACGATAATGATGATAACAGCAGTCCTCCCAGCCCTGAGCTAGGGAACCCGGATCCTACAGAAATATTCCTGGTGCATTACAGCCATATGGTGGGGAGACCGGTGTGCCACAGACAGAGAGTGAGAGAGACAGTGAGGAGGGTTTGAGAAGTCCAGGACCTTCTTTCCAAAGGAAGCAGGCACAGCCATCACTGGACAGACACCAGTTCCGCCAGAGACACTACGTTCGGCTAACGATAATCCAGAACCAGCAGGTTTGGCAACTCAGTCTCCACACACACACAAGGTGCGACCGGTATGTCAGATGCACAAAATAAAAAGGAAGCAGTAAAATACACAAGGTGATGAGAATCATAAGGCACAGATATAAAATGAGAAGATGAAAATGCCAAACAAAACAAACACTACTATGAATACGCCAGAGGCACCTAGTAATACGGCCATGAATAGAGAGGCGTCAACCACGACGTCCACCACCCGCGCACCGTCACGTCTTCGCGAAATCGACGGCAGCCTCAGCAGCTCTGCGTGGGTGTGTGCTCCGCGTTGCTTCCCGCATCCTCGCTGGCGTACACCGCTCTGGGCTGAAGAATTGTGTGTAAGCTGTGCGTGCCAGCACCCAATCACGAGTATTTGTGCGTGCCAGCTGTTGTGATCCGATGTACCAAATAATAGGATAAAATAATGATTGTGTTTCGCTTTGCTTGCTTCCGCTGCCATGATGTGTGCTCCATTTTGCTGCTCTCGCATCCGTCACGTGGAACGCATTCCAGGCACACATACAAGCGCGACACGCACACGACTGTTTGCATCGATGCACTGTTGAGGATGGGTGCATGCGCACTGCAGCCATTCGTGTGCAGCTCTTTGTTTTTTTTGTGTTTTTACTGTTTTACTTTATTGCTTTTTGTCTGCTTTTTTTTTTAATTTTTGCATGTCGTTGTGCCTTTTTAAAATTTAATTGGTTTGACGTCTTTCGTGAAATGCGTGTTGCTTCTGGTGGTGGCTGTGAGTGTGTCGTGTCTCTCTCCTTTTGGTTTTGCTCTGCGTTGACGTGTTGTTAGTTTGTGCTGAAGGCTGCACGCAAGTGACAGGAGTGATGGCGATGATGATGACTGGCCGTGTGCTGCTGGTGTGTGCCCTCTGCGTGCTGTGGTGCGGCGGTGGTGGATGTTCTGAAACAACTCAAGATCCTCCGGGTGGTGCGTCTCAAGGTGGCAATAATCCTGACGGTAGAAAAAACACCACTAATGGCGCTGGAGGAGGTGTCAAATCCAGTGTGCCGGCAGAGCCACAATTACCGGCAGAATCGGTGACAGACTTAAGTTTAGCGGCAGCGGGAGCAGACGTATCAGCGGCACAACAATCCGGGAAACAAGCATCAGAAATGGAAGAAGAAAAGATGAAAAACAAGAAAGAAAGAACGGATGAGAAAGAAAAGCACGAAGATGACGAGGAGGATGATGACGAGGAGGAAGAGGAATATGAAGAGGAAGAAATAGATGAAGATGATAAGAATAAAGAAGAGGGGGAAACGAAAGAAGAAAAAGAAGATAAGGAGAAGGAGGAGAAGAAAATCAAAGAAGATGATACCGACACCACAAAGGGGATGTCAACAGGCAGTGAGGAGCCGCCAATTATATCTTCTGGTGTAGAGGGAGCAGCGAACCAAACAAAACTTAAAAGTACACAAACGCCTGGCGACAGTGACCCAGCAGCCGATGGTGCGGTAACTCGAGAGGAAAAGCGAAATGAAAGTAAAGAAGCCAACCCGAAAGAAACACCAGTCGAAGCCACAGCCACGAAAAATACAACGGCGACGACTGGCGACAGCGACGGCAGCACCGCGGTGTCCCACACCACCTCCCCTCCTTTGCTTCTTCTTCTTGTTGTTGCGTGTGCGGCTGCTGCTGCGGTGGTGGCCGCGTGAGAGTGAGTGAGAGAGAGAGCCGTGCACCGCCCGCACACACACTCGTCTTTCACTCACTCTCTGTGTGTGTCCCCTTGCATGGACTCTCGCCCTCACCTCATCCCACGAAGCACACACATAATGTGCCCATTGTATATATTGCATGCACACCCATGCAGGCCCGTTGGTGCTCTCTTTTGCACGACACGCACCGCTGCCGTCCTGCCTGACTGCATGGGCGGAGCACCGTAACTGTTTCTGTTTTGTTTTTATTGCATTGAGTGGGCGACCTCTCTCTCTCTCTCCCTGTGTGTGTGTTTTGCTTTACGGGAGCAATGAGACTGTGTGCGCTGGTCGTCCCACGCTTCGGCTTTTTGTTTTGTTTTTCATTGTTTTGTGGTTGAGAGCACCCATTCCGCGGGCTGTGTGTGTGTGCGTGTGTGTGATGATATGAGTAATTTGCGTGTGTGCTATCTGCCTCTCTCTGCCGTTGCTTTCTTCTGACTCTCTTGTGGCGCACAGCTGCTCCGCAATTATAGGCGTTGCCAAACACACAAGCACATGCATACATACAAGGCATGTTGCACACGTTGTGGGGCGGTGTGAAAGCACGCACGCACGCACACGATTCTGGCTGCAGTTGCTTTTGCGAGAAGAGCTTGAGTCCGCAATTTGCCTCGTCGACGTTTTGCGGGCGTGATGTTGTCGCTGTGGAGTCAGTGAGTGGTGTGGCATTCTGGGTGCCTGGGACAATTGCGGATTGATTTGCTTCCAAAAGCTGTACCTGCTGACGTGGCACTGCCGCTGTGTATCCGTTGACGGGGGATTTTCTGGCGTGCGGAGTGATGTGCGGGTGCGCTGTAGAGACAACAGCAATACAACTGGCGGCAGCGCGTGGGTGCAGCGAAGGGCGGTTGTGCTTTTTTGCATCCCGCTGGTTGTGTTTTTTGCGTGGGCGTCGTTCGGTGTGTGCTGACGCGTGAGGAATAACGACGCACCCGCCGTGGCTCCTGCTGGTGCTGGTGGCAGTCGCTGTGTATTCCCGGTGCACTCTTCATCCATCTCTTGTTCCGTGTGTCTGTGCATTTCAGTTGTTGTTGTTGTTGGGAGTTGCGGCGGGGATGATGATCCCACTCACTGTGGATGGGTGGCGGTGTTCACTGTTTCACTCCATTTTCCCTCTTTCTCACACACAAAGAAGGAAAGGAAGTAAGGCTAAACGCTAATCGCTACTGTGAAATTGTAAGGCTTTGAAAGGACCAACAGCACACACACCGCCCACACACACATATTTATATGCTCTCACGTGTTGCTGCAGTGAAGGCACCCCGCACACACAACCGTTGCCGCGTGACCGGATCCAGCGGAATGAGGAGGGAAGGAAGAGAGAGTGAGCCGCAGAGATCCAACATGTCCCGGCGTGTGTTTACTTCCGCGGTGCTGCTCCTCCTCGTCGTGATGATGTGCTGCAGCACTGGTGGTGCTGCTGAAGCTGCGGAGCAGTCATCTGAACCCCAGTTTGAATGGAAGAGCGTCAAGGATGAGGATGGTGTAACTGTGGAATCGTTGGGTGTTCCCGGCCTTTTGAAACTAGGGAGTGGCGTATTTGCCGTAGCCGAGGCGCAGTGCAAAAAGAACGGTGAAAGCGACAGTTTTACTGGCATTGCATCCCAAATTCTCATGATGGGAAAAGGTAACGAACCGGAGGAGGTGCTGAAGGATGCCAAGGACACACAAGTTCTGGAGGAAGCTACTTCCCCAGAGGAGGAGAAGAGAGTAGACGTGAGCCGACCAACAGCAGTTGCGGAGGGAGGTAAGATTTACATGCTTGTTGGAAAACACAGCCATGAAGATGTCGCTGAATGTAAGGCTACGAGCGAGAAGATCAAATCGGGACTATTGCTGGTGAAGGGTGAGGTTGGTGAAGGCGGTAACAAAATTCGTTGGAGCGATACTGACGATCTACCGTGCACTCTGGGCGACCAACACAAATCCCTGTCACAGCTGATTGTCGGCGGTGGATCGGGTGTTAAGATGAATGACGGCACGCTTGTGTTCCCCGTGGAAGCTACAAAGAATGGTGGCGCAGGAATGGATGAAAAGACCGTTTCGCTGATCCTATACACCTCCGATAACGCTGCGAGTTGGACGCTGTCGAAGGGGATGTCTGCCGATGGCTGCAGGGTTCCCTCCGTCGTGGAGTGGAAGGACAAAAAACTCATCATGATGACTGCGTGTGATGATGGCCGCCGCAGGGTGTACGAGTCCGGTGACAAGGGGGAGTCGTGGACTGAGGCACTCGGGACACTCTCGCGCGTGTGGAGCAACAAAAAGGGCGAAGAAGTGAAGGCCGTTAGAAGCGGGTTCATCACAGCGACGATTGACGGTGTTGAAGGTAACAGGAATGTGATGCTTGTTACTCTGCCGGTGTATTCCGAGAAGGCTGATAAAAAAGAAAACGGCGAACTCCATCTTTGGCTGACGGACAATACGCACATTGTTGATATTGGGCCCGTATCAGGTGATGATGACGCTGCCGCCAGCTCCCTGTTGTACAAAAGTGATGGAAGTGGAGATACTAATAAAGAGGAGTTGATTGCACTGTACGAGAAGAAGAAGGACGGGGAAAAACCATCACCCGGTATGGTCTCTGTGGTCCTGACTGAGCAGCTGGAGCGTGTGAAGGATGTGCTGGCGACGTGGAAGAAAGTGGACCAAACTGTCTCCAAGATGTGCCCTTCTAAAAGTGATGTGGAGAGTGCCTCACCTGAAAATGCCTGCAGCTCTACTTTTAAGATCACGGATGGGCTGGTTGGATTTTTGTCGGACAATATCTTTGGAAATACATGGAGGGACGAGTACCTCGGGGTGAACGCCACAGTGAAGAACAATGATGATGGGGGTAAGAAGGCAACATTGCATGAAGGCAGTGTGACGTTCCAGGGAGCGTGGGCGGAGTGGCCCGTTGGCAGTCAGGGGGAGAATCAGCTGTACCACTTTGCGAACTACAACTTCACTCTTGTGGCGACGGTGTCCATACACGGTGAGCCGAAGGAGGGCCCTATTCCTTTGATGGGTGTGATGATGAATGGCGATGAAAAAAAAAAAAAACTTATGGAGTTGTCATACGACAGCGGAAAGAAGTGGCAGGTGCTGTGTGGTGGCGAAAACCCTAAGGAGCACAGCAACACTTGGGAGACAGAGAAAACACACCACGTGGTAATTTTGCTACGGAACGGCAGCCAGGGCTCCGCGTATGTCGATGGTAAGCAAGTGGGTGGGAATGAAGCGTGTGATTTGAAAAATACGAAAGATAAAAAGATCTCCCACTTCTACATTGGAGGGGATGGAGGTGCAAAAGCCGACTCAGAGGTCCAAGACGTGTCTGTGACCGTGACGAACGTCCTGCTGTACAACCGCCCGTTGAATGACGATGAGATTAGTGCGCTTAACGCAAAACCTTCTGTTTCAAAAGCAAAAGATACAAAAACAGTGAAGGAGGGTACTCCTTCACCAGAGGCAAGTAAACCAGCTACGCTGGAAACCGAAACTCCGTCTAGTCTTGGCGGGCAACAGCAGACTGAACAGGAACTGTTGAAGAAAAGTAAAGATGCGGGGAGTGGCGGTTTATCCACGTCAGCGGTGTCCAGTGCCACGACCTCCCCAGCAGCCAAAGAGTCCGAAAACCAGTCAGCGTCGGGAACATCTCCCGAAGGACATTCAAATGTGGACGTTGATTCTTCGTCCGAGGGAGGCCAAACGGTGGATGCCGAAACTGGAGACACGGTGCAGGGAGATGGAACACAACAACCGTCATTGAACACTCCCGCCACAGCAGATACAAATGCCCCTACCGCTGAAACCATGGCGCAAGATGGAGCCGCAGTGACACCTGAGGTGGGAGCGCACTCTGGTGAGAATGAGGAGACGGTGGGAGGGACGGATGGGCAGAAACGGGAGGACATCCATGCACAGGACGGCGAAGTAAAGGCTACAGCACTCAGCAGCAGCCTTGGAAATTTGTCACAGGGGAATAACAGCGATGTTGGCACCATGCGTGGGAGCGGACTGCTGCCGTTGTTTCTTCTGTTGGGACTGTGGGTGTTTTCGGCTCTGTGAGGAGTGACTGGCTGCCGCGTGGGACACTTGCGACCTCCCCTGCAGCGACACACACACCTGGTAATGAATTTATTATCTCAAATAACTCTTATTTACTTCTCCCCCTTTTTGCTTTTTTGTGCGTTTTTAATTTATCTGTTCTTTTGCGTTTTTTTCTCTCACTCCCCCATTCCTCTTTTCTTTTTTGCTTTTGGGGCAATCACTATGGACGGTTTTCTTTTTTACTCTTCCCTCTTTTAATTGTTTGTTGCCGCACTCTTCCTGAGAGGGGTGCCGTGTTTTTCCCGCCCAACTGCTCCACTCGCACACCCACCGACACGCTCATGACGACGGCCCTGTGCGCCTCGCCTGCTGCACGCATGAGGAGGGGCCGCGACGAACGGCGCGCTGAGGGAGCCGTGACGTGTGGGCGTGCGAGGAGGGCCTGTGGGGCGGAGCACACATTTCTTTCCCTCTTGTTTTGTTTTCTTTGCGGCCAGGGCGGGCAGACACCCGCAGCGCCACACACACACAGCCACACCCTGCCGCCGTGTTTTTCTTTAAGGATTTGTTTTGCTTTGCGTGTTTATTTCATGCGGTGGCACACCCTTCGGTGTCGGCCTCGTGAGCGTTTCTCTCCCCTCCGATGATTTTTTTTTTCTTTTGCTTCGCTCACTCTCCCGATGGAGAGACGCGACTCCCGTCATGTCTGCGTGCTTCTCTCAGTCCCCCCACACACACGAGTGACTGTGCTCTGCGGGCCGCACTCACACGCCGATGAGAGGGCTGAGGGGAGCAGCAACACGCAGATGACCCCATGAAATATAAACGATGTGCGGACACATGGAGGGTCAGACGGTTGAAGCACACGCAACCATCTTTTTAATTTACTTTTGCGAGTAAAATATACACAGAGAGTTTGGTGTGGCCACACGGCTGCCAGGCGACCTTCTTTTTCTTATTTTAAAATTTGTGTGGAACAGTAATGGACGATTTCTTTTTCATTTATAATTATTTTGTGTGATGGGTTTTATATAAGACGAAGGGGGACGTTTTTTGTTTTCAATAAATCTTGTGTGAATTGCCACTGCTTGGGCTGCAGTGCACTCATTAGTTTGAGCGGTCTTCTTGTTGTTGTTTCCGTTTTGCGTCTCCGCTGTGCATTTTTGTGCTTCTCTCCGCATACTCTGCTCCCTCCCTTCCATTTCTTTGCTTTGTGTTGCTGCAGGCACACACAACCACACACAAGATACACATTGCAGTGGGTTTGAATGCTCCTTTTGTAGTGCATGCTGGCAGTTGCGTGTGGCGGCTGTTGTTTTCCTCCGTGTCCATGAGAAGGTGGGAGAGAGGGAGTGCGCAGCCCGAGTCTATTTTCCTGTGGGTGTGATGCACCGCGTGCGACTGCGCTGAGTTGGGCTCCGTGTCCCATTGAGGGCGGGATGGCAGGAAATTTTTGTGCCGCGTCATGGATGGATGAGGGTTCGCTTGCTCCGTGTGCGTTGTGTGGTGGGCGCGGGGTTTTGGCCATTTCCCTGGGGCTGCAGGAATGAGCTGGGGGAGGTGGTGGTGGATGTCTTCTCCTCCTGCATGGTGGGTGGCTGCTGGCGTTGTGTGCCCTCCTTGCGTGGATGCCGTCTCGTGGTGTGTGAACCGTGCGGCTGGGCCTGCTGCCCTCTCCTCATGTTGTCTGCTCTCTCTCGCTGTATCCGCTGTGCTCCGTCCCTCTCCCTCTCGTTCCATTCCTTTTCCTTTCCGTCTCATCGATCGGCTGACTGACACCAGCGACTCCACTACGGGCGATGATGACTGCGATGGTGACGGTGTGCGCCGTGTTGTTCCTTGCGCTCTTGTGCTGCTGCTGCACGTCCGTGTGCGTGACGGCGACAGGAGACGATAATGATGATAACAGCAGTCCTCCCAGCCCTGAGCTAGGGAAACCGGATCCTACAGAAAAATACGCCTGGTGCATTACAGCCATATGGTGGGGAGACCGGTGTGCCACAGACAGAGAGTGGGAGAGACAGTGAGGAGGGTTTGAGAAGTCAAGGACCTTCTTTCCAAAGGAAGCAGGCACAGCCATCACTGGACAGACACCAGTTCCGCCAGAGACACTACGTTCGGCTAGCGATAATCCAGAACCAGCAGGTTTGGCAACTCAGTCTCCACACACACACACAAGGTGCGACCGGTATGTCAGATGCACAAAATAAAAGGAAGCAGTAAAATACACAAGGTGATGAGAATCATAAGGCACAGATATAAAATGAGAAGTTTAAAATGCCAAACAAAACAAACACTACTATGAATACGCCAGAGGCACCTAGTGATACGGCCATGAATAGAGAGGCGCTAACCACGACGACCACCACCCGCGCACCGTCACCTCTTCGCGAAATCGACGGCAGTCTCAGCAGCTCTGCGTGGGTGTGTGCTCCGCGTTGCTTCCCGCATCCTCGCTGGCGTACACCGCTCTGGGCTGAAGAATTGTGTGTAAGCTGTGCGTGCCAGCACCCAATCACGAGTATTTGTGCGTGCCAGCTGTTGTGATCCGATGTACGAAATAATAGGATAAAATAATGATTGTGTTTCGCTTTGCTTGCTTCCGCTGCCATGCTGTGTGCTCCATTTTGCTGCTCTCGCATCCGTCACGTGGAACGCATTCCAGGCACACATACAAGCGCGACACACACACGACTGTTTGCATCGATGCACTGTTGAGGATGGGTGCATGCGCACTGCAGCCATTCGTGTGCAGCTCTTTGTTTTTTTTGTGTTTTTACTGTTTTACTTTATTGCTTTTTGTCTGCTTTTTTTTTTTAATTTTTGCATGTCGTTGTGCCTTTTTAAAATTTAATTGGTTTGACGTCTTTCGTGAAATGCGTGTTGCTTCTGGTGGTGGCTGTGAGTGTGTCGTGTCTCTCTCCTTTTGGTTTTGCTCTGCGTTGACGGGGCGTTAGTTTCTGCTGAAGGCTGCACGCAAGTGACAGGAGTGATGGCGATGATGGTGACTGGCCGTGTGCTGCTGGTGTGTGCCCTCTGCGTGCTGTGGTGCGGTGCCGGCGGTGGTGGATGTTCTGAAACAACTCCAGATCTTCCGGGTGGTGCGTCTCAAGGTGGCAATAATCCTGACAGTAGAACACACACCACTAATGGCGCTGGAGGAGGTGTCAAATCCAGTGTGCCGGCAGAGCCACAATTACCGGCAGAATCGGTGACAGACTTAAGTTTAGCGGCAGCGGGAGCAGATGTATCAGCGGCACAACAATCCGGGAAACAAGCATCAGAAATGGAAGAAGAAAAGATGAAAAACAAGAAAGAAAGAACGGATGAGAAAGAAAAGCACGAAGATGACGAGGAGGATGATGACGAGGAGGAAGAGGAATATGAAGAGGAAGAAATAGATGAAGATGATAAGAATAAAGAAGAGGGGGAAACGAAAGAAGAAAAAGAAGATAAGGAGAAGGAGGAGAAGAAAATCAAAGAAGATGATACCGACACCACAAAGGGGATGTCAACAGGCAGTGAGGAGCCGCCAATTATATCTTCTGGTGTAGAGGGAGCAGCGAACCAAACAAAACTTAAAAGTACACAAACGCCTGGCGACAGTGACCCAGCAGCCGATGGTGCGGTAACTCGAGAGGAAAAGCGAAATGAAAGTAAAGAAGCCAATCCGAAAGAAACACCAGTCGAAGCCACAGCCACGAAAAATACAACGGCGACGACTGGCGACAGTGACGGCGGCACCGCGGTCTCCCACACCACCTCCCCTCTTTTGCTTCTTCTTGTTGTTGCGTGTGCGGCTGCTGCTTCTGCGGTGGTGGCCGCGTGAGAGTGAGTGAGAGAGAGCCATGCACCGCCCGCACACACACTCGTCTTTCACTCACTCTCTGTGTGTGTCCCCTTGCATGGACTCTCGCCCTCACCTCACCCCACGAAGCACACACATAATGTGCCCATTGTATATATTGCATGCACACCCATGCAGGCCCGTTGGTGCTCTCTTTTGCACCACACGCACCGCTGCCGTCCTGCCTGGCTGCATGGGCGGAGCACCGTAACTGTTTTTGTTTTGTTTTTATTGCATTGAGTGGGCGACCTCTCTCTCTCTCTCCCTGTGTGTGTGTTTTGCTTTACGGGAGCAATGAGAGTGTGTGCGCTGGTCGTCCCACGTTTTAGCTTTTTGTTTTGTTTTTCATTGTTTTGTGGTTGAGAACACCCATTCCGCGGGCTGCGTGTGTGTGTTTGTGTGTGATGATATGAGTAATTTGCGTGTGTGCTATCTGCCTCTCTCTGCCGTTGCTTTCTTCTGACTCTCTTGTGGCGCACAGCTGCTCTGCAAGTATAGGCGCTGCCAAACACACAAGCACATGCACACAAGGCATGACGCAGACGCTGTGGAGCGGTGTGAAGTCTTAGAACGCACGCACGCACGCTGCGGATGGTCACGGAGGGCACTGTGGGGGTTGGTGTGTTGGTGCTTGTGGCTGTATTTGGTAGCGCTCATATCCACCGTGTTGGAACGGCCGGTGTGTTCGTGGGCCGGTGAAGAGAGCAACGGCGAAAACGGTGACTCCCACGCAGTGCGTTCACAGTAGCCTCTCGGTCAGTGGCAGTTCGGGGAGAAACAGTCACGACAGTTGCAATGCCGTCACACTTGTTTTTGAGCATCCTGAGAAACGGTAGAAATATATTTGCACACACGACGCTTTGCACCCCCGCTTCAGGGCTGCGCATCACGATGAGGCTGCCGTGCGGTGATGCCATATGATATGAGCTGCTGGGAGAGAAAGAGAGAGCGCTGTGCGATGCTCCTGCACCTGGAACTGACGCTGTGCAAGTGGTGGCAGGTTGGTGGACGGTCACACAAACAATGCAGCATCACGAGGGAAGCAGACCAAACACTCCGCGTGGAGGGAGCGTTGCGGCCGATAAGGAATGTGTGCGACGGTGATGGACGCTCAGTCGACGACGGGTTGACGGTTTCTCCCATTGATGGAGTTGGTGCGCACGCGGTGTGTATGGCCGCCTCTGTGGTCTCCTGTTACTCCGCTGCGTGTACCGCATCCTGACGCGCCACTGGCAATAAATCGTTTTATTTCTTTTCTTTCTCTTTTTCCTTTGCCTCCCGCCTCCCACAGCCACGCTGCACTGCTACTGCTGCTGCTCACACGAAACCAAGAAATGCATTTACCTCAGGCCATGCGCCAGCCTCGCCATGCCACGCCGCCACTCCCATTGCTGGTGTTGCTGCTGATGTACTGCGCCATTGGGTGTATTGCCGCTGCACCCGCTCTGCAGCACCGCCGTGGATATGACGAGATGATGGGGAGGAGCGGCCCACTGCCGACTGTAACAGTAGCACCGCGGGCCTCCACAACAACTCTAATCTTTGGCATCTTCGTGTCAATTGTGCAGCCGCAGCTTCGATGGTGGCCGGGCCTGCATGAAATGGTTTGTGCTGGAGGGGAGAGAAGGCTAGTGGAAAATAGATTGTTCTTCTGATGAATATTGGCTGCACTTCCCGTGGAAAACGAATTCACGCGGTGTGCAGAGATTATTATTTTTATTATTTTTACTTTGCCTTTGTGTTGCTGTGTGCGCTGCACCTCCGTGAGGGGTGCCGACACGACGGACCGCTCTCACCGTATGTGCATGCGGTGGAGCCTTGTGTGCCGCTCCTGTTTGCTTCTCCCTCTTCCATCTGTGTGTTGGTGTTGCGGCAGGGCTGTGTGTGTGTGTGTGTGTGTGTGTGTGTGTGTGTGTGTGTGTGCCTGTTGCCGTGGATTGGAGTGTGTGTCGTGCGTGGTGTGCGGCGTACGGTGCATGCCTGGCCGCTGCCCTCTCCTCATGTGGTGTGCCCTCTGTGTGTGTCTGCCGCACCTCTCGTCTCCCCTGTTGCTCTCCATGTCCCTCACTGTGCAGATCAGCTCCACACCACCGAACGACCACACTCACGATGATGATGACGTGCCGTCTGCTGTGCGCCCTGTTGGTGCTTGCCCTGTGCTGCGGCCCGTACGTGTGCGCGGCAGAGGGTGATGATAAATCTGGCAACGTTGGACAGGGTCCAAAGCTCCAGGATTCAGGGGGTTCAAGTGATTCCGATAATCCACGAGCAAAAGTCACGGAAGGTATTGTACAGAGTTCAGGTAAGGAGCCCATTCCTTCCGAGACACCATTGAAGACCGTCTCTGCGTCAGCAACTCCAACATCGACAGGTACAGGAGAAGGACCAAGTGTAGTACCCACTTTGCAAGATGGAAGAGATGCGTCTGGTCAGCAAGGGGCATCAAAAGGGAATAACCTTTCACTAGGATCAACAGGTGATTCCGATAAGTCCGTTGTAAATAGTCCGGAGCATAATAAAGAAATGGCGCTAGCTGGTAAAGAAGTTAATGAACAGGCACCAACCACGACAACCACAACGACCACAACTACAACAACGACCACCACCACTGCGCCAGAGGCACCAAGTGATACGGCCAGGGATGCAGAGGCGCCAACCACAACGACGACCACCCGCGCACCGTCACGTCTTCGCGAAATCGACGGCAGCCTCAGCAGCTCTGCGTGGGTGTGTGCCCCGCTGCTGCTTGCCGTATCCGCGCTGGCGTACACCACTGTGGGCTGAAGAGGTGTGTGCGGGCTGTGCGCGTCCACTGTGGTCTGATGTAAATAAATAAAAGAAAATAATGATTGTGATTTGCTTCACTTGCATCCGCTGCCCTGCTGTGTGGTCCATGTTGCTTCTCCAAATACGTCATGTTGAACGTATCCCAGACAAACCCATGTGCATGCGCAGTGGAGTCTTGTGTTTTTTCTTTATTTTTTAATTTTTTGTTTTCTTGCTTTTTAATCTTCTGGTTTGCAGGGCGGTGTGCAAGTTTTGCATTCGTGCTGATTCCTTTTGCCTCATTGTGTGTGCTCCGTTGCTGCTGCAATTTGACACTGTACGTTGACTGTGGCGTGGTGTGGCAGCCGTGTCTCTCCTTTTTGCTTTCACTCTGCTTTGACGTGTTGTTAGTTTGTGCTGAAGGCTACACGCAAGTGACAGGAGTGATGGCGATGATGATGACTGGCCGTGTGCTGCTGGTGTGTGTCCTCTGCGTGCCGTGGTGCGGTTTATCTGGAATTGCGGCCGACGGTGTTGGCGGTGGCGATGGCAGTGCAGATGGGGAATTACTTTTGCAGTGGCGTAATCGGCTGCGGAGGGAATGCGCGGAGGAGGTCAGCAGGAGGACAGGAGGCAGTGGGAATGCGTCCGCCGTCGATGAGTGTGTGCGTCAGGCAATGGAGAGTGTGCGTGCCGTTGTGGATGGCCGTCGTCGTTGGAGACGTCAACGGATTGCTGTTGTTGCTGCTTCTGCTGCTGCGGCTGCTGCTGGAAACGGGGATGTCAGCACGGACAAGGATGGCCAGGCAAGGAATAAAGAGGTTTCGCCACCCGAAATAAAAGATGAAAAGCCGGTGGCTTCAGGACAAGAATCAACAGATGCAACAAGAAGAAAGGACCAGACGACACAGGATCCTTCAGCTGCTATTGTGTCGCGTAAAAAACTAATTTCCGATCAAAAACAAGAAGAAGATGAAGACAACGAAGATGAAGAAGCGGAGGAAGAAGCGAAGATACGCGAAACACCACCACCGGTAGTACCACCAGTAGCAGCAGCAGGAGGAGGAGGAGGAATAAAACCACCCTCTGGTGCTTCTGGTCCTGCTGGTCCTGGCGCCATTCTCACTTCGCGGTCCTCTTCTGGTGTTGATTCTTCATCCCGCATTGGTGGCGAAGGGTCCACCGTCAGTATTTCACCCAATGCAGTTGGGAAGCCTTCAAAACAAGATAAGGTGCCAGAAGCAAAGGAGAGTCAACACGCCCAGCCACACGATGGAGTGGCAGCAGATACACTCAACAACGGACTGGAACAAAACAGTTCTGCTCCAACAACAACGGGTCAGAATTACAACGAAGTCGCCACGTTGGGTGCCGGCGGTTTACGCTCTTCGGGAGAACAAATAACGGTAAAAGGGGGTTCAGAAGCTTCCCGAACAGACGAATCGTCAGCTGATCCAAATACAAAATTACAAGAAAGTGAAAAGACTCCATTGAAATCATCACAAGCAGCAGCGAAAGAACCAAAAACTTACCACGAAGTATTGACGTCAGTAAAAGAGGAGACAAAGAGCAAGAGCACGGATGCATCAGAGAATTTACCTGATGCAGCCGAAAGCATTAACGAACATCCTGCATCCGCAGCCACTACAATGCAGAGTACATCAACTGGCAGTCAAGAAGCAGCAGTTACGCCGTCTTCAAATGGAATCCCTCCACTTCACGAGGAAACGACCACTGGAACTGACACTACTGAGAATGCTCAACCTCCGAAAGAAACAACAGTCGAAGCCACAGCCATGAAAAATGGCACGGCGACGACTGGCGACAGTGACGGCAGCACCGCGGTCTCCCACACCACCTCCCCTCTTTTCCTTCTCCTTGTTGTTGCGTGTGCGGCTGCTGCTGCGGTGGTGGCCGCGTGAGAGTGAGTGAGGGAGAGAGCCATGCACCGCCCGCACACACACTCGTCTTTCACTCACTCTCTGTGTGTGTCCCCTTGCATGGACTCTCGCCCTCACCTCATCCCACGAAGCACACACATAATGTGCCCATTGTATATATGCATGCACACCCATGCAGGCCCGTTGGTGCTCTCTTTTGCACCACACGCACCGCTGCCGTCCTGCCTGGCTGCATGGGCGGAGCACCGTAACTGTTTCTGTTTTGTTTTTATTGCATTGAGTGGGCGGCCTCTCTCTCTCTCTCTCCCTGTGTGTGTGTTTTGCTTTACGGGAGCAATGAGAGTGTGTGCGCTGGTCGTCCCACGTTTTAGCTTTTTGTTTTGTTTTTCATTGTTTTGTGGTTGAGAACACCCATTCCGCGGGCTGCGTGTGTGTGTTTGTGTGTGATGATATGAGTAAACTGTGTGTGTGCTATCTGCTTCTCTCTGCCGTTGCTTTCTTTGGACTCTCTTGTGGCGCACAGCTGCTCCGCAAGTATAGACGCTGCCAAACACACACACACGCCATGTTGCACACTTTATGGAGCGGCGTGAACGCTGAGGACGCACGCACACGATTTTTCTGTGGCCCTTGTGAGGAGGGATGACGGAGAACGCGATTTGTTTTATTTCCGTGCTAAGGGCATGATTTTCTTGTCGTGCAGCAGTTGACTAACGTGGTGTGGCATTGTGGGTGCCTGGGATAAGTGAGCATGGATTTTTGCCCAGCAGCTACACGTGCCGACGTGTTCCTCCCGCAGTTCATACAGCGACGGAGGATTCTCCGGCTGTGCGGGGCGATGTGCGATGGATGGTGCGGGAGAGACAACAGCAAAACGACTGGCGGCAGCGTGTGTGCGTTGCTCTGTGCGCTGACGCGTGGCGGAAGCACCCGCCGTGGCTTTTACTGCTGTTGATGGCAGTCGCTGTGTGTTCTTGGTGCACTGTTCTTCCGTCTCTTTCCGTGTGTCTGTGTGCA
The DNA here is from genome assembly GCF_000209065.1 of Trypanosoma cruzi. NCBI lineage: Eukaryota > Euglenozoa > Kinetoplastea > Trypanosomatida > Trypanosomatidae > Trypanosoma > Trypanosoma cruzi. The sequence continues at coordinate 131,392 of NW_001849526.1, forward strand.
CGAGTTGTTGTTGTTGGGAATGACTGCGGCGGGGATGATGGTGCCACTCACTGTGGAGGGGTGGCGGTGTTCACTGTTTCACTCCTTTTTTCTCTTCTCTCTCTTTCTCACACACAAAGAAGGAAAGGAAGTAAGGCTAAGCGCTAATCGCTACTGTGAAATTGTAAGGCTCTGAAAGGACCAACAGCACACACACCGCCCACACACACATATTTATATGCTCTCACGTGTTGCTGCAGTGAAGGCACCCCGCATACACAACCGTCGCCGCGTGACCGGATCCAGCGGAAGGAGGAGGGAAGGAAGAGAGAGTGAGCCGCAGAGGCCCAACATGTCCCGGCATCTCTTCTACTCTGCGGTGCTGCTCCTCGTCGTGATGATGTGCTGCAACACTGGTGTTGCTGCAGCCGCTGATGAGAACAGTGAGTCAGAGACAGATCCAAATTTTGAATGGAAGAACATCAAGGATGAGGGTGTAACTGTGGAATTGTTAGGTGCTCCCGGCCTTTTGAAAGTGGGGAGTGACGTATTTGCCGTTGTCGAGGCGCAGTGCAAGAAGAGTGATGCAAACATTTTTACTGGCATTGCATCCCAACTACTCACGAAAGATAATGCTGACACACCAGTGGAAGTGCTAAATGGAGCCAAAGATAAGACACAATTTCTGGAAGACGGTTCCGAAGACCCAAAGAAAGTGGATGTGAGCCGACCAACAACAGTCGTGCAGGGAAATGATATTTACATGCTTGTTGGAAAATACAGCCGGACAGCTGCCACTGGTGGTGCTCCGGGGAGTGGTGCAGGTGACTGTGGACTTTTGCTGGTGAAAGGGAATGTCAGTGTTGAGGAAAGTGGAGGTGAAAAAAGAATCCAATGGAATGAGAACCAACGACTGGCCGGCACCTTTTCTGCTGATGAACACAAATGCTTGACGCAGCTGATAGGCAGCGGTGGATCGGGTATTAAGACTAATGACGGTGCTTTTTTGTTCCCAGTGGAAGCCACAAAGAAGCAGAACGAGGATGGAAACACAAAGACCGTCTCGCTGATCCTATACTCGAAGGATGCTAAGAGTTGGACGCTGTCGAAGGGGACGTCTGACGGTGGCTGCAGGGTTCCCTCCGTCGTGGAGTGGAAGGACGATAAACTCATCATGATGACTGCGTGTGATGGTGGCCGCCGCAGGGTGTACGAGTCCGGTGACAAGGGGGAGTCGTGGACTGAGGCACTCGGGACACTCTCGCGCGTGTGGAGCAACAAAAAGGGCGGAATTGAGAAGGCCGTTGGTAGCGGGTTCATCACAGCGAAAATTGAGGACAGGGACGTAATGCTCGTCACTCTGCCGGTGTATTCCAAAAAAGGAGAAAAGGAAAATGTGGAAAAGGGTGAACTCCATCTTTGGCTGACGGACAATACGCACATTGTTGATATTGGGCCGGTATCCGGTGACGAGGAAGACGCTGCCGCCAGCTCCCTGTTGTACAGAAGTGGAGGTAATAATGAGTTGATTGCACTGTACGAGAAGAAGAAGGGCGATGCGGATACACCATCACTCGGTATGTTCTCTGTGCGTCTGAATGAGCAGCTTCAGTGGGTGAAGGATGTGCTGGCGACCTGGAAGGAAGTGGACAGCCGTGTCTCCCAGCTGTGCACCAATTCACTTGCTCAGAAGAATCCCTCAGCTGACAATGCCTGCAACGCTGATAAGATCACGGATGGGCTGGTTGGATTTTTGTCTGGCAGCTTCTCTGATAACAAATGGAGGGACGAGTACCTCGGGGTGGACGCCACAGTGAAGAACAATGATGAAGGGGGTAAGAAGGCAACATTGCATGGAGGCAGTGTGACGTTCCAGGGAGCGTGGGCGGAGTGGCCCGTTGGCAAGCAAGGGGAGAATCAGCTTTACCACTTTGCGAACTACAACTTCACTCTTGTGGCGACGGTGTCCATCGACGAGGTGCCGGAGGAAGATACTCCCATTCCTTTGATGGGTGCGAAGAGGATGAATGGTGATAAGAGTACTGTACTTCTGGGGCTGTCGTACAGCAACAGAGAAAAGAAGTTGGAACTTTTGTCCAGTGGCGGGAAGGCGTCGGAGCTCAGCAGCAATTGGGAGCCAGGGAAAACACACCAAGTGGCCATTGTGCTGCGGAACAGCATCCAGGGCTTTGTGTACGTCGATGGTAGGCGTGTGGAAGGTGCGCCATTTGATTTGAAGGATAACGGTTCAAAAGGGATATCACACTTCTACATTGGAGGGGATGGAAGCAGCGCGGGGAGCCGAGAAGGCGTGTCTGTGACGGTGACGAACGTCCTGCTGTACAACCGCCCGTTGAGTGACAATGAGCTTACTGCGCTTAACACAATTAAACTTTCTATTCCACAAACAGCAGAAGAAGGAAAAACGGATGAAGGTACCGCTCTTGACGGTGGAGCACACGGTGATGCCGGCAGCATGTGTGGGAGCGGACTGCTGCCATCGCTGCTTCTTCTGTTGGGACTGTGGTGGTTTGCGGCTCTGTGAGGAGTGACTGGCTGCCGCGTGGGACACTTGCGGCATCCCCAGCAACGACACACACACCTGGTAATGAACTTCTCTCGTTAAATAACTTTTATTAACTTTTCTCATTGTTTGCTTTGCTGTGCGATTTTAATTTATTTGTCTTTTTTTCTTTTTTCTTTGTTGTGCGATTGGGCGTCTTTTCTTTTTTAAAATTCTTTTCTGTTTTTATTTCTAATCCCTCATACCCCCAACACTTTTTATGCTTTTGGGGGCAATCACTATGGACGTCTTTTTTTCTTTTCTACTCTTCCCTCTTTTAATTGTTTCTTCTGCACTCTTCCTGTGAGGGGTGCCGTGTGTTTCCCGCCCAACTGCTCCACTCGCACACCCACCGACACGCTCATGACGACGGCCCTGTGCGCCTCGCCTGCTGCACGCATGAGGAGGGGCCGCGACGAACGGCGCGCTGAGGGAGCCGTGACGTGTGGGCGTGCGACGAGTGCCTGTGGGGCGGAGCACACATTTCTTTCCCTCTTGTTTTGTTTTTTTGCGGCCAGGGCGGGTAGACACCCGCAGCGCCACACACACACACAGCCACACCCTGCCGCCGTGTTTTTCCTTGAAGATTTGTTTTGCTTTGCGTGTTTATTTCACGCGCTGGCACTCTCTTGAACATTTCTCTCCCCTCCGATGATTTTTCTTTTTTTGCTGCGCTCACTCTCCCGATGGAGTGACGCGACTCCCGTCATGTCTGCGTGCTTCTCTCAGTCCCCCCACACACACGAGTGACTGAGCTCTGCGGGCCGCACTCACGCGCCGATGAGAGGGCTGAGGGGAGCAGCAACACGCAGATGACCCCATGAAATATAAACGATGTGCGGACACATGGAGGGTCAGACGGTTGAAAGACATGTAACTATTTAATTTTCTTTTGAGGGTAAAATATGTACAGAGAGTTTGGTGTGGCCACACGGCTGCCAGGATTTTTAAAATTTGTGTGGAACAGTAATGGACGATTTCTTTTTCATTTATAATTATTTTGTGTGATGGGGTTTATATAAGACGAAGGGGGAAGTTTTTTTGTTTTCAATAAATATTGTGTGAATTGCCACTGCTTGGGCTGCAGTGCAGTCATGAGTTTGAGCGGTCTTCTTGTTGTTGTTTCCGTTTTGCGTCTCCGCTGTACATTTTGTGCGTCTCTCCACATACTCTGCTCCCTTCCATTTCTTTGCTTTGTGTTTCTGCAGGCACACACACACACACAAGATGCACATTGCAGTGGGTTTGAATGCTCCTTTTGTAGTGCATGCTGGCAGTTGCGTGTGGCGGCTGTTGTTTTCCTCCGTGTCCATGAGAAGGAGGGAGAGAGGGAGTGCGCAGCCCGAGTCTCCTTTCCTGTGGGTGTGATGCACCGCGTGTGACTGCGTTGAGTTGGGCTCCGTGTCCCATTGAGGGCGGGATGGCACGAAATTTGTTGCCGCTTCATGGATGGATGAGGGTGCACTGGCGCGTGTGGCTGGTGTGGTGTGTGCTTGCTCCGTGTGCGTGACGGCTGCTGGGAGTCCTGGACATGTATCTGGTGATGCGGATGCGGTAGTTGTGCCGGTGGATTTGTCGTGTGCTCCGAATGACGGCAGCCTGAGCTATCGCGTGTGTGTGTGTGGGCGTGGAAGAAGTGTTCTCCCGCCATTGCCGAGGCTCAGTATGAGAATTATACTTTCAGTGGCTTTGATGTGCGCATGCATGGCAGGAATGGTGAGCTGTGTGCTGTGTGCAATGTGGCCAATGCGGTGCACACATGTAGCAACTGTGCTGCCAGCTGTGCAGCGAAAGAGGAAGGGGCCACCGCTGCCTTCACGATGAATGTGACGACACATAAATACGCCGGCCCTTATGAATTGTGGCGGCGTGAATTTCTCCCGATGGAACCATCCATCCGCCTGCACGGAGCGGCGATGCTGACCGTACGGGCATCTGTCAGTTGCCGCCACCCCGTGAAGGGAGGAGGATGACACAAAATGTGGTGGGATAACTGCGCCGCAAGTTAATGCTGAGCCGTCACGTCAACACGAGGATTGGCGACAGTCTGCGGCGGCTGACGGACCCAACACCGTCGATCCGAGTCCCGCATCCAACACGGCGACCAACACGTCCGAGACGAGGCCTGAGTTTGCCGCCAATTCGAACGAAGTGATGTTCCCGAATGCATCCAAGAAGAGGCCTTCCTTTGCCAGCGGTCCGAGAATAGTAGTGGTGTCGAATGGATCCGGGATCATGTCTGTCACTTATGGCGGCAGGGAACACGTTGCTGCGGATAACACGGACGAGGTGAATGAGCGCAGCGCCACTGGACACAAATTTCCTTTCTTTAGAAAATGGCGTTGCAGGCAGTGGATTTGTTGCTGAGGGTGATGCGGGCGGATTGAGTCAACGCAATGCCTCTGGACACGAAAACAAACCCCAATTACGAGAATTCACCGCGCAGTATTCCGGGAGCGGTGTGAGTCCCGACGACTGCTTTGCCCTGCTCAACGACGCGAAATTGACACTGCGAGAGTTAACTGTTGACAGCACTGTGCGTGTGTGCGTGTATTGGGCGTTGCTGTTTCTTCTGGGATTGTGTGGAGTTGTGGCAGACTTGTGAGCCGAAGAGTGTGGAATTGCGACATCTCAAGGAGAACATGTGCCGCGTTCCCTGCGTGTTTTCTTTTATTATTTACGTTTTACTGTTTTTGTCCCTTTCCTGGAATAATAAGTATCCTTGCTGTTCCTTTATTTAATGGTCGGTTGCTGCACACTGTTATGAGTGACGTGTTTCCCCTACTTGTTTTGTTTAGTTGCCCACACGCGGTGCCGGCCTCATTGCTGTGCGTCCCACGGACTGCACGAAAGAAGGAGCGGAGGAACAGGCCGGATGCCGCATGAAGTGTGGAGAGTGTTTTTTGTGGGCTGGTGGAAGAGTACAATCTTTTTTAATTCAATGCAGGCAATATGTATGCACAAACACATGCCTATATTGTGCCGCTTGGCACATAAAATAAATGTCCTGCCGAATGAATTTATTAATTCTTTCCGAGAGTCCTGCCGGACACTCGACTCTTTTTTTCCTTGCTTAACTTCTGGTTTGCAGTGCGGTGTGCGCTGCTGGTGGTGGGGTGTAGCAGCCGTGTTTCTCATTTCTTTTGCTCTACGTTGACGGGGCGTTAGTTTGTGCTGAAGGCTACACGCAAGTGACAGGAGTGATGGCGATGATGATGACTGGCCGTGTGCTGCTGGTGTGTGCCCTCTGCGTGCTGTGGTGCGGTGCTGGCAGATGTCAAGAAGTACTCTTAGTTTCTCAGTCTGATGTGCCCGGTGAAATTGAGGGGGAAAGAGGACATTCACAGGGTTCATCAGGCTTTAAAACGCCAGATTCACACACACCAGACTCAGAAACCTCAGTACGAGATGTTCAACAAGAACAAGATCCGTCCCCACCTCGTGAAGAAACTCTGTTAGGAACCAAAGGTGGTAATAAGGTAGAAAAGGCAAAAGAAAAAGATGATGCTAAAGACGCTGGAAAAGAAAGAGAAGTGGATGGAAAAATTATTGAGCCAAAAAAGCCTGAAGACAAACTGACGCCTGCGGAGGGCCAGCAGTTGAATAACAATGAAGGCTTGCAGCCAACATCATTGAATGGAGCTCATGGAGCTGAAACAATAAAATCATCAAGAGAAACTTTGCCAGTTCGTGAAGAACAACAAGATTTGTCGAGTTCTCTGCTGCCTCCGTTACACAACACCTCACCGCATGCAATTCCACCATCCACATCTGCAGCTGGCCGTGTTGACACAAAAAGTCGCGAAAACGACATTGGCACGAAGAATTCTCAACAGTCTGTGGTAGGAGACATTGGACAGAACAATGACACCGGCGAAAAAGCTGTCGCTTCAACGGGTGAAGAAGAAGGTTCACGATTGTCAGTCACGACAGTTGAAGGAATGAGTGAGACAACAACGAAAAGCGACAGCGGCAGCACCGCGACAACTGCAGCTGTACGGTCTGACATTGGCACAGAAGAAACTCTGCCCACCAATCATCCGAGCCAACCTTCCACTGAAGCCGCCACACCACCCGGAACGACTTCCGATGGTGAGGCTGCATCAACCAACAAATACGATACAGTCTCTCAGAATGCAGGTTCCACAACAGCGCCAACCACAAACGCCACAACAGGCGACACGGCGAAGAAAGGCGACAGCGACGGCAGCACCGCGGTCTCCCACACCACCTCCCCTCTTTTGCTTCTTCTTGTTGTTGCGTGTGCGGCTGCTGCTGCGGTGGTGGCCGCGTGAGAGTGAGGGAGAGAGAGCCATGCACCGCCCGCACACACACTCGTCTTTCACTCACTCTCTGTGTGTGTCCCCTTGCATGGACTCTCGCCCTCACCTCATCCCACAAAGCACACACATAATGTGCCCATTGTATATATGCATGCACACCCATGCAGGCCCGTTGGTGCTCTCTTTTGCACCACACGCACCGCTGCCGTCCTGCCTGGCTGCATGGGCGGAGCACCGTAACTGTTTCTGTTTGTTTCCATTGCATTGAGTGGGCGACCTCTCTCTCTCTCCCTGTGTGTGTGTTTTGCTTTACGGGAGCAATGAGAGTGTGTGTGCTGGTCGTTCCACGTTTTGGCATTTTTTTCCTTTTTTTTTACTTCTGTTGTGGTTGAGAGCACCCATTCCGCGGGCTGCGTGTGTGTGTGTGTGTGTGATGATATGAGTAAACTGTGTGTGCTATCTGATTCTCTCTGCCGTTGCTTTCTTTGGACTCTTTTGTGGCGCACAGCTGCTCTGCAATTATAGGCGCTGCCAAATACACACACACGCCATGTTGCACACTTTATGGGGCGGCGTGAACGCTGAGGACGCACGCACACGATTTTTCTGTGGCCCTTGTGAGGAGGGATGACGGAGAACGCGATTTGTTTTATTTCCATGCTAAGGGCATGATTTTCTTGTCGCGCAGCAGTTGACTAACGTGGTGTGGCATTGTGGGTGCCTGGGATAAGTGAGCATGGATTTTTGCCCAGCAGCTACACGTGCCGACGTGTTCCTCCCGCAGTTCATACACCGACGGAGGATTCTCCGGCTGTGCGGGGCGATGTGCGGTGGATGTTGCGGGGAGAGACAACAGTAAAACGACTGGCGGCAGCGTGTGTGGGCTTTGAAGATTTGCTGACGCGTGAAGAACAACAACATACCCGCAGTGGCAGTCGCTGTGTGTTCCCGGTGCACTCTTCTTCCATCTCCTGTTCCGTGTGTCTGTGTGCGTGAGTTGTTGTTGTTGGGAGTGACTGCGGCGGGGATGATGATCCCAGTCACTGTGGAGGGGCGGCGGTGTTCACTGTTTCACTCCTTTTTCCTCTTCTCTCTCTTTCTCACACACAAAGAAGGAAAGGAAGTAAGGCTAAGCGCTAATCGCTACTGTGAAATTGTAAGGCTCTGAAAGGACCAACAGCACACACATCGCCCACACACACATATTTTTATGCTCTCACGTGTTGCTGCAGTGAAGGCACCCCGCATACACAACCGTCGCCGCTTGACCGGATCCAGCGGAAGGAGGAGGGAAGGAAGAGAGAGTGAGCCGCAGAGGCCCAACATGTCCCGGCATCTCTTCTACTCTGCGGTGCTGCTCCTCGTCGTGATGATGTGCTGCAACACTGGTGGTGCTGCGGAAGCTCCGGGGCAGTCATCTGAACCAAATTATAAGTGGAAGAACATCAAGAATGAGGAGGGTGTAACTGTGGAGTCGTTGGGTGCTCCCGGTCTTCTAAAAGTGGGGAGTGACGTATTTGCCGTTGCCGAGGCGCAGTGCAAGAAGAGTGATGCAAACATTTTTACTGGAATTGCATCGCAACTACTCACGAAAGATAATGCTGAAAAACCAATGGAAGTGCTAAATGGAGCCAAAGATAAGACACAAGTTTTGGAGGAAGACGGTTCCGAAGACCCAAAGAAGAGAATAGATGTGAGCCGACCAACAACAGTTATGCAGGGAAATGATATTTACATGCTTGTTGGGAAATACAGCCAGACAGCTGCCACTGGTCAGGAGGGTGGCGGAGCAGACGACTGGGGATTATTGCTGGTGCAAGGAAACGTCAGTGACGAAGGTGGCGGCGAGAAAAGAATCCAATGGAATGAGAACCAGCGACTGGTCGGCACCTTTTCTGCTGATGAACACAAACGCTTGACGCAGCTGATTGGCGGCGGTGGATCGGGTATTAAGACTAATGACGGCACGCTTGTGTTCCCAGTGGAAGGCACGAAGAAGGGTGAAGCACCAAAGGAGGATAAAAAGACCGTCTCGCTGATCATATACTCGAAGGATGCTAAGAGTTGGAAGCTGTCGAAGGGGATGTCTGCCGATGGCTGCAGTGATCCCTCCGTCGTGGAGTGGAAGGACAAAAAACTCATCATGATGACTGCGTGCGATGATGGCCGCCGCAGGGTGTACGAGTCCGGTGACAAGGGGGAGTCGTGGACGGAGGCACTCGGGACACTCTCGCGCGTGTGGGGCAACAAAAAGGGCGAAGAAGCGAAGGCCGTTAGAAGCGGGTTTATCACAGCGACGATTGACGGTGCCGATAATAAGAGGAATGTGATGCTTGTTACTCTGCCGGTGTATTCCGAGAAGGCTGATAAAAAAGAAAACGGCGAACTCCATCTTTGGCTGACGGACAATACGCACATTGTCGATATTGGGCCGGTATCCGATGATGACGCTGCCGCCAGCTCCCTGTTGTACAAAAGTGATGGAAGTGGAAATAATGAGGAGTTGATTGCACTGTACGAGAAGAAGAAGGGCGATGGAGAATCATCACACAGTCTTTGGTCTGTGCTCCTGACTGAGCAGCTGCAGCGTGTGAAGGATGTGCTGGCGACGTGGAAGAAAGTGGACGACCTTGTCTCCAAGCTGTGCACCACTTCAAGTGCTGAGAAGGATGCCTCACCTGAAAATGCCTGCAGCCCTACTGTTAAGATCACGGATGGGCTGGTTGGCTTTTTGTCCGACAACTTCTCTGATAACAAATGGAGGGACGAGTACCTCGGGGTGAACGCCACGGTGAAGAAGAAAGATGGGGCAACAGAGGATGCAGGGGAGACGGGGGCAACAAAGACTTCCGATGGTGTGATTTTCCAGGGAGCGTGGGCGGAGTGGCCCGTTGGCAAGCAAGGGGAGAATCAGCTGTACCACTTTGCGAACTACAACTTCACTCTTGTGGCGACGGTGTCCATCGACGGTGTGCCGGAGGAGGGAGATACCCACATTCCTTTGATGGGTGTGAAGATGGATGACAGCGGGAAGTCTGTACTCCTGGGACTGTCGTACAACAGCGGAGGTAAGTGGGAGTTGTCTTGCGGTGAAGAAACGCCTAAGGAGCTCAGCAGCACTTGGGAGAAAGATACAACACATCAGGTGGTAATTTTGCTACGGAACGGCACCCAGGGTTCCGTGTACGTCGATGGTGAGCGCGTAAGTGGGAATGAAGCGTGTGAATTGGAGAATAAGGATTCAAGAGCGGTCTCCCACTTCTACATTGGAGGGGGCGAACGCAGTGCAGGCGGCGCAGGGAGACAAGAAGAAGTGTCTGTGACTGTGAGGAACGTCCTGCTGTACAACCGCCCGTTGAGTATTGCGGAGATTGGCGCCCTCAACCCGAATAAAGCCCTCATTCCACCTGTGGTGTCTGACAATGCCCAAGGAACCCAGTCGCAGTTCTCTCCTGCCGGGCAACCGCCGTCGGGGCCTAAATTGTTGAATGAAAATGAGGGTACGGGCGGTGGCAGCACGTCCACATCAGCACCGTCCACTGTAACGACTTCCTTAGGAAAAGAGCAATCCGCAATCCAGCTGCCTTCAGGAGTATCTTCCGGTGGAAACAAAAATGTGGATGTCGCTTCTCCATCCGATGGTGATCCAACGGTGGGAGCGGAAGCTGGAGGTGCGGTGCAGGGAGACACACCACCCCAAACTCCTGTGGATACCCCCGACACAGCAGATCCAAACGCTCCTACCGCTACGAACGTGGCTCAAGTTGACCCCGCAGATACAACTGAGGTTGGTGCGCGCTCTGGTGAGAATGGGGAGACGGTGGGAGGGACGGATGGGCAGAAACGGGAGGACATCCATGCACAGGACGGCGAAGTAAAGGCTGCGGCACTCAGCAGCAGCCTCGGAAATGTGTCTCTGGGGAATAACAGCGATGCCGGCACTGTGCGTGGGAGCGGACTGCTGCCGCTGTTTCTTCTGTTGGGACTGTGGGTGTTTGCGGCTCTGTGAGGAGTGACTGGCTGCCGCGTGGGACACTTGCGACCTCCCCAGCACAAAAATACACGTGATAATGAATTTCCCTTCTCAAATAGCATTTATTTTATTCCCTGTTTGCTTTGCGTTTTGTTGTTGTTGTTACTTTTTATTGTGCTTTTATTTCTCATTTCCCTCATTCCCTCTTTTTTTTTGCTTTTGGGGGCAATCACTATGGACGTTTTTTCTTTTCTACTCTTCCCTCTTTCAATTGTTTGTTGCTGCACTCTTCCTGTGAGGGGTGCCGTGTGTTTCCGCCCAACTGCTTCACTCGCACACCCACCGACACGCTCATGACGACGGCCCTGTGCGCCTCGCCTGCTGCACGCATGAGGAGGGGCCGCGACGAACGGCGCGCTGAGGGAGCCGTGACGTGTGGGCGTGCGACGAGGGCCTGTGGGGCGGAGCACACATTTCTTTCCCTCTTGTTTTGTTTTCTTTGCGGCCAGGGCTGGCAGACACCCGCAGCGCCACACACACACACAGCCACACCCTGCCGCCGTGTTTTAGTTTTTTTTTTCCTTTTTTTTTTTTTCTCTTTTGCTTTACGTGCGCATTTAACGCGCCGGCAGTCCCGTCAGCGTTTCTCTCCCCTCCGATGATTTTTTTTTTCTTTTGCTGCGCTCACTCTCCCGATGGAGAGACGCGACTCCCGTCATGTCTGCGTGCTTCTCTCAGTCCCCCCACACACACGAGTGACTGAGCTCTGCGGGCCGCACTCACACGCCGATGAAAGGGCTGAGGGGAGCAGCAACACGCAGATGACCCCATGAAATATAAACGATGTGCGGACACATGGAGGGTCAGACGGTTGAAGCACACGTAAACATCTTTTTAATTTTCGTTTGCGGGCAAAATATATACAGAGAGTTTGGTGTGGCCACACGGCAGCCAGGCGATCTTTTTTTTATTTTGTGTGGAGCAGTAATGGACGATTTCTTTTTCATTTATAATTATTTTGTGTGATGGGGTTTACATAAGACGAGGGGGGACGTTTTTTTGTTTTCAATAAATCTTGTGTGAATTGCCACTGCTTGGGCTGCAGTACAATCATGAGTTTGAGCGGTCTTCTTGTTGTTTCCGTTTTGCGTCTCCGCTGTACATTTTTGTGCGTCTCTCCACATACTCTGCTCCCTCTTTTCTACATCTTTGCCTTGTGTTGCTGCAGGCACACACAACCACACACAAGATGCACATTGCAGTGGGTTTGAATGCTCCTTTTGTAGTGCATGCTGGCAGTTGCGTGTGGCGGCTGTTGTCTTCTTCCGTGTCCATGAGGAGAAGGAGGGAGAGAGGAAGCGCGCAGCCCGAGTCTATTTTCCTGTGGGTTTGATGCACCGCGTGTGACTGCGCTGAGTTGGGCTCCGTCTCCCATTGAGGGCGGGATGGCAGGAATTTTTTGTGCCGCGTCATGGATGGATGAGGGTTCGCTTGCTCCGTGTGCGTTGTGTGGTGGCCGCGGGGTTTTGGCCATTTCCCTGGGGCTGCAGGAATGAGCTGGGGGAGGTGGTCGTGGATGTCTTCTCCTCCTGCATGGTAGGCGGCTGCTGGCGTTGTGTGCCCTCCTTGCGTGGATGCCGTCTCGTGGTGTGTGAACCGTGCGGCTGGGCCTGCTGCCCTCTCCTCATGTTGTCTGCTCTCTCTCGCTGTATCCGCTGTGCTCCGTCCCTCTCCCTCTCGTTCCATTCCTTTCCTTTCCGTCTCACCGATCGGCTGACTGACACCAGCGACTCCACTACGGGCGATGATGACTGCGATGGTGACGGTGTGCGCCGTGTTGTTCCTTGCGCTCTCGTGCTGCTGCTGCTCGTCCGTGTGCGTGACGGCGACAGGAGACGATAATGATGATAACAGCAGTCCTCCCAGCCCTGAGCTAGGGAACCCGGATCCTACAGAAAAATACGCCTGGTGCATTACAGCCATATGGTGGGGAGACCGGTGTGCCACAGACAGAGAGTGGGAGAGACAGCGAGGAGGGTTTGAGAAGTCAAGGACCTTCTTTCCAAAGGAAGCAGGCACAGCCATCACTGGACAGACACCAGTTCCGCCAGAGACACTACGTTCGGCTAGCGATAATCCAGAACCAGCAGGTTTGGCAACTCATTCTCCACACACACACAAGTTGCGACCGGTATGTCAGATGCACAAAATAAAAAGGAAGCAGTAAAATACACAAGGTGATGAGAATCATAAGGCACAGATATCAAATCAGAAAATAAAAATGCCAAACAAAACAAACACTACCACGACTACAACAGAGGCATCTAGTGATACGGTCATGAATAGAGAGGCGTCAACCACGACGTCCACCACCCGCGCACCGTCACGTCTTCGCGAAATCGACGGCAGTCTCAGCAGCTCTGCGTGGGTGTGTGCCCCGCTGCTGCTCGCCGCATCCGCGCTGGCGTACACCGCTCTGGGCTGAAGAGGTGTGTGCGGGCTATGCGTGCCAGCACTCAGCCACGGGATTTATGCGCTTCTACTGTGGTCCGAAGTATAAAGTATGAGTAATTATGGTGATTCTGTTTTGCCTTACTTGTTTCTGCCTGCTGTGTGCTTCTCTTTACTTTCCACATCCGTCACATTAGAACGCGTCCCAGACAAACTTGCATGCACGCCACGCATACAACTGTTTGCGTGGACCCACTGTTGGGGATGGATGCATGCACACTGGAGCCGCTTGGGTGCAGGGTTCTATTTTTGTGTTTTTACATTGTTTAGTTTCTTTCTGCTTGTTTACTTTTGTTTTGCTTTTTCTTGTTGTGCTTTTTTTAATTATATTTTTGCATGGCGTTGGGCGCTTTTTGCACTTTATTGGTTTAATATCTCTTATGAAATGCGTGCTGCTGCTGGTGGTGTTTTTTAATGTTCTTTTTCTTTTGTGCGTCCTTGTATTTATTCTTGCTCTGCGTTGACGTGTTGTTAGTTTGTGCTGAAGGCTACACGCAAGTGACAGGAGTGATGGCGACGGTGATGATTGGCCGTGTGCTGCTGGTGTGTGCCCTCTGCGTGCTGTGGTGCGGTGCGGTTTTTGGACACGCGATGGACGATTACTGCAGTGAGGGTGGTGGGAACGGTTTGAGGCACACGAGTAATGGTGGAGATGACGGCGTGTCTCTAAAGGCGTACTGCGGGTTGTTATCCACTCGAATGGCATTAATAAAGGCGGTTGAAGCTGCGGATGCTGGACAAGATGAATTGAGTGGTGGTCCAGGCCCATCTCAGGATACCAGGGAACCATTGCAGAATGATACGGAGGGCAGTGCAGCGGCTGGTTCAAAAGGAAATTTTTCCCCAGGTCAACCAGAAACAGCAATACCGCCGAAGCCTGGAGGATCAGGTAAAGGAGGACAGGAGGAAAAGCCAGGGGTTTTGGGTCCAAATGATGGAGAACATACCGACAATAAAAAAAATACAAGTGAAACTCATCTCGAAAAACCAAGAACTAATCAGTCTTCTTCTTCATCATCTTCTGGCAGCCCTGGCACTAAGAGTGGCAACGATGGTAACTTGGAGAATACTTCCGAGAGAAATGAATCCCAAAAAGAGACAACGACGGAAGAAAAAAGAGATCATCGCAGTAAATCTGACAGTCCTGAATTGGAGGCCGGAGGAGAACCAAAAAAAACAGGAGACAAAAAAAACGCAACTCATGAGG
>NW_001849526.1:146007-154797 GCF_000209065.1 Trypanosoma cruzi
GGAAGTCCAGCCAACGACGCAGAAATACAAACGGCAACACCACCGCCACCACCAGCAACAATGAATGGACAGTCCAGCATTGTGACTTTAAGGCCCGTGCGACTGCTACAATACGTCCAAGACGACAATGCAGAATCAAGGCCACCATCACCCACGGCAAACGGTGGTGCCGCCAATAATAAAGCTGACAAGAGCACTGAAGGGGACATCCCGAACAGTGATCCAGCAGCTGATGGTGCAGGGACACGAAAAGAAAAACAAAATGGAAATAAAGAAGCCAATCCGAAAGAAAAACCAGTCGAAGCCACAGCCAAGAAAAATACAACGGCGACGAGTGGCGACAGTGACGGCGGCACCGCGGCCTCCCACACCACCTCCCCTCTTTTGCTTCTTCTTGTTGTTGCGTGTGCGGCTGCTGCTGCGGTGGTGGCCGCGTGAGAGTGAGGGAGAGAGAGCCATGCACCGCCCGCACACACACTCGTCTTTCACCCACTCTCTGTGTGTGTCCCCTTGCATGGACTCTCGCCCTCACCTCATCCCACGAAGCACACACATAATGTGCCCATTGTATATATGCATGCACACCCATGCAGGCCCGTTGGTGCTCTCTTTTGCACGACACGCACCGCTGCCGTCCTACCTGGCTGCATGGGCGGAGCACCGTAACTGTTTCTGTTTTGTTTTTTTTTTGTCCTCTTATGATCGTTTTAATTGTTTCTGATTTTTCTTTGCTGCTTGCTTCAAAATATTTTAAATGTTTTTTTGTTTTTTTTGTCCTCTTATGATCGTTTTAATTGTTTCTAATTTTTCTTTGCTTTTTGCTTCAAAATATTTTAAATGTTTTTTTTTTTTGTCCTCTTATGATCGTTTTAATTGTTTCTAATTTTTCTTTGCTTTTTGCTTCAAAATATTTTAAATGTTTTTTTGTTGTTGTTTTTTTGGTTGTGCGATTTCTTTCGTCATTTCTTCTATTTTATTACCCTGTTTTTTGTGTGTTTTGTGTATACTTTTTTTCTTTTTGATTTTTCTGTTTTTTATCTTTCTCCCTCATCCCTCTTTTTTTTTTTTTTGCTTTTTGTGGGCAATCACTATGTACCTCTTTTTCTTTTCTACTCTTCCCTCTTTCAATTGTTTCTTCTGCACTCTTCCTTTGAGGGGTGCCGTGTGTTTCCCGCCCAACCGCTCCACTCGCACACCCACCGACACGCTCATGACGACGGCCCTGTGCGCCTCGCCTGCTGCACGCATGAGGAGGGGCCGCGACGAACGGCGCGCTGAGGGAGCCGTGACGTGTGGGCGTGCGACGAGGGCCTGTGGGGCGGAGCACACATTTATTTCCCTCTTGTTTTTTTTTTTTTTTTTGCGGCCAGGGCGGGCAGACACCCGCAGCGCTACACACACACACAGCCACACCCTGCCGCCGTGTTTTTCTTTAAGGATTTGTTTTGTTTTTTTGTGGATGTGTGTGTGCTGCCACCGTGCGTAATTGTTGAGGTTGGGGTCGTGCCGCATGTATCGCTGCTCTCCAGCTGTGCCTCTTGCTGTGTTGATGTGCCTCCCTGTGCTTCTCTTCTTTTCTGCTCCTCCAGCACACAAACATATATATATATATATATATATATATGTGAGTAGTTGCACAGTGCTCTGCAGGGATGCCTTGGCGACGGTGGGACGTTGGCTTGCATCCCGTGCTGACATAGTATGGTCGCTGCGTGTCTACCGTTGGCGGTGGGAATCACGGTGTCGTTGGATGGATGTGTGTGGGACGCTTTTGCATAGTGCTGGAAGCCGGCTGACGTAGCTGCGAGATGTCCGCCATGTGTGAGGGTGTTGCCTGCTCTTGGGGTCATTCCTCTTTCCCCTCGTTGTTTTTGCTCTGCCGGGTGCGTGTGTTGCTCGGTGTGTGCTGACGCGTGACGGACGGTGTCACGCTGGCCTCTTCTGACGGTGACAGTCGCTGTGCTCTTGGCACACACCCACACACTCTTCCTTGTCCCTCTGTGGGAGTGATTGTAGCAGGGCATTGCTGCGAGAGTGACGGGGACCACGACGGCGTCACCCCTCGAGAAGGTCACACGCTCTGTTGGTTGTGGAGCGGCGAGGCGGTTTGTCTGCAGCCCGACTGACAGAACCGCACAGTCGTTTCATTGCGGTCACTCCGTCGGCATCACCCGCTGTGGTGGTGTCCGCAGGAGCCGCAGCCCCGATGAGGATGGCCTCGTAGTTATCTGGCAGCTCAGAACTTCAGGCCATTCGCCCTTCAGGATTGCCCTTGCTGCTTGACTGGCGCAGCACCGGCCCGACATGGCTCTTCTGCATGAGTGCAGGCAGCAGAGTGCCCCAGCGACGAGGTTCATTGGCTGCGGTGACCTCCAACAGGCCTGCAGTGGGCGTGCCGGTGGCGTGGCCTTCGTTGTGCGCCACACCTTGCCGTGCGAGCGCCTGTCGCTGCTGGTACCAACTGCCTGGAGACCACCGCCTTCCGCGTGTACCCACCGGCCAGCCCCAGCATGTGCGTGGTGAACCTCTGTAACCTTCCATCGGCAATTGCTCATGCTGCTCACTTTGCGAGCAACATTCTTCGTCTTGGTCCTACAGCGCCCATCGCGTGCGACCTGAATTCACACCATGAGCCGCGTGACGGTTGCTCACCATCAACGACGGCAGGAGAGGACCTCGCCGCCACCTCAAGCGGCATGGAGTCTGAGCTGTCCGATGACCCGGCACAGGCAACACAGATCAGTGGCCGCGGCGTCTCGTTTCCCAATGTGAATGCACAACGCGTGCTGCATGTCTCCCACTGTACGTCCACTAGTTTACATGGACTCGGACCAACATCTGCAATCCCACACTGCAGAGACGAAGGACGGCATCCCGCGACTGGCAGGCATGCTGCCACGACGGAAAACATGCCGCCCTTTTCCTGCGTGATGCCGACTGTGATGCTTCCACCTCGGCGTGTGTAACACCTCTGGCCTCTGTGACCACATGGTTGGAGATGCGCAAATGCACCATACCGCACGGCAGCCGTGACAGCCCACAGGAATCACGACGGACGGAATGGAGCAGGCCGAGTCTGTTGCAGCGGCAGCATGCAATACGCACACAGCCCCATCTGGAGGCATCTTGCCCCGAGCTGACGTTCTCCGCAAACTGGAGGACCGAAATCATACCCTTCGCCGTGGCTTCTCCATGCTGCCAGAGGTCCGTGCGAAACAGCTTGGTGCCCTCTTGAGCCCAGACCCGTGATGCTCCGAGGCATGGCGGTATCACGTCCCTGCCCTCTGGGATCGGCTGTGCTGCGGTACTCTCGGGACCGCGTCTGTGCTCTGCCTCTGCAGCAGGCAAACCCGCTCGTCCGTCACACTGTCCGCGTCGCACTTGCTGCGATCCTCACTGTTGCCTGCACACTTTGTGCTTGCGTGCCCTCTGGTGACTGAGATATAGATTGGCTCTTCACGCCGTCTGCACCTGACTCGGCCATCCGCGATTCTTTGCCTGGCTTGGCCCCTGGACACGTCGGCGCATTGAGTGTGTTTCTGCGCCATCTTGCACCCGCTGCTTGCACAGAACGATGATCAATACCTCACTCGCCGACGGCAGCATACGAAGTTCCTGGGAAACGGGGAACACCACTCCCATCCACAGACACGGGAAGGAAAAATGCCGCACCGAAAGAGTTGCCGACTCATCTCGCTGCTCTCTGCCCTGCTAGGGGTGAGCGAAGGACTGATCCACCGCCGCCTGTGAGTGAAGAAACGGCACGAGGGCTGAGCGAGTGCGAGCGTCGCAGGGGCGGCGTCCCGCGCTGCACCGTCGCCGTCACCGCTCTCTCGCCGTCCCGATTGGCATCTCGACTGCGATCGACACCGCGGACTATGGGCGAGTGCTGGCCGTGCTCGACGGGCTCCCGCGCCTGGGCCGTCGCGCCCAACGCTGGTAGCGAATCACCTGCGAGGCGGCTGCGTTGGGGTGAGTGCTCGCCAAGAATATTCCCGACAGCGGCTCGCCTCAGCCATGGCAGCCCAATGCAGCGTCGTGGGACCGCAGCTCCTACTCCACCACGTGGATGATCTGCTGCGCCGCCTGTACAGCATTCACTTTGCGTCGGCGTTCATTCACGCTGACGGCCGCACGCTTGTTGCCTTGTGTGCAGACATCCGTGTCCGTGCTGCGGCAATGCCAACTGCCGTGTCACCTATAACGACATGGGCTGCCGAGCACAGCCTGAAGATCAACGCGGACGGGAGCGGGCCAGCTCTGTTCTGCATCGCCTCACACCGACAGTCTGGCGAGAACACGGCCGACTATCGTCTGGGCGATGGGAACCAACGCGTCAAGTCCCACCCGGTGCGTCTGCTCGGCAATGCGATTGATCGACACCCCAATTTTGATTACGCACGCTTCCACCGCCGCTGCAGGGCAGACCGTGCCACGCTGCTGTCAGCTGCGGCTGGGTGCAGAGGCTGGGGCGTCCCAGCACACCACGCGATACTTTTTGGTTGGGTGCGTCCACAGTGCGTTGCACCACGGCGGCGAGGCAATCGCACCGTGTCCGGCCCCCATTCACCTCCACAGCCTGGAAGTGCGGCACCGCGACAGCTGCACTGCATCGCTCGGCCCACGCGCAGCAAGGAAGGATACTTCTGTCCACCTGGAAGCCAATCTAGCACCGCTGCGGAGGATCATTGGGTTCCGCGCACCACACAACACAAACGCCATGTACGTTTCCATAATCACGGGATTTGCGCTCCCTTATCTACTCGGAACCTATGCCTCCGTCCATGCATGGGAAAACGGCGACATCGATCCCGCTCCCGAGAGATGCTGTTGTTAATGAATTAGAACGCGCATGTAATACTATTGGGATACCCCACAGCCACAATCGCGCTCCTCCTATTCAACATCGAATTTTCCTCTGGGACACTGTGAGTTGCAATAAAGTGGAATTTAATCAGCCACGCTTTGCTCAAGACGCCTCTGACGATGTCAAGCGCACGGCTTTTGATTCTATTTACTCCTCTCTAGGAGATTTTGATTTTGAATTATGGACAGACGTTTCTTCATCTCTCGCCGAACTCGCATCTGGATCCGCTGCACCATTATATTACTCCACCACGACAAATGATCTCCCTGTGGAGGTCCATCGTGCAGCAGCTGGCAGGCTCGCACGCTCATATAGAGCAGAGTGCCTTGCCACTGAAAAGGGCATTATACGTCTCATACCTTTTGTCTGGAAACATCCCAATCGCCCACACGAATCCTGGTGGCAACAGACTCCCTGTCGAGAACTGAGGCACTCCGCGTCGTTCCACTGGCCATGCAAGATTACGTTACCGAAGAGATTTGGATTATGCTGCTCTCCTTGATAAAGCGAGGTCACTCTGTAAACTTCATGTTCTCTCCATCGCACTGCGGTATCCCACGCAATGAGGCCGCTGACGACGAAGCCATGATTGCACGATCCCTCCCGCAGGAGGGCAGCCCAATCTGGCACGTGGACTTCCTCGCTGCAGCCAGGCGACCGTACTGGAGGGATGCCCAGAAGAAAAGGAAGGGCGCGTACACCGCATGACAGGCGCCTGTCGGTGTGGCAGGGACTCTATTCCTGGCACGACCCGGACATCGTGCCACGAGTGGCGGCACTGCGCAAAGGCACGGTGCGATTCCTGCCCACTCCTCGACAGGCCTGCGCGTGTCCTTCGTATCACAATTAACCCTCTGTGTCGGTGGTGCCGTCCCTCCCTCACTGAGGAGACCGGCCCGCCGCTGCCTCCGCCAGAACCTCTTCCCGACGTGAGCACCGCAACTTCTTGCCGACCAGCGAGCGACGGATTGACGTCCTCCTGCTCAAGCTGCAGCAGAGTGCGCACGTCCGTCCACAATATGAGGGCGCATGCCCGACGTGCTCGACCTGGCGTTCCGATAGTTGGAGAGGGCCTCACATGCGGGTGCCACAATGGTGCCAGCGTCTTCTTAACAGGCGCCTCGCGCACAGGTCGCCACAGAAAGTGCCAAGCATGCCAGCAGGCAAAACACGCAGGAAGCACAAGCGCGGGCACTCGAGATGGACCACGAGAGACTTCGCTTCATCCACTGCAGAAATGCCCCCGTCGTTGGGAATTGGGAATGCGAGTGTTTGGAGTGCCCCAGCCCGCACGACGGCACGATTTGGACGGAATGCTTGCCACTTTTGTACGGACGGCCCTTGCGCTACTCACTTTTTATTATAACGGCATACAGCAAAAATAGGATGAAATTTTGCTTTGCGATGAATGTTGGCTGCGATTCCCATGGACCAGTAATTTACGTGGTTTGCGGGGATTTCTTTTTTTTGTTATTGTTACTTTGCTGTTGTGTTGCCGTGTGCGTTGCACCTCCTCTCGTGTGTGTGCGTACCCTCCGTGAGGGGTGCCGACACGACGGACCGCTCTTGCCGTATGTGCATGCGGTGGAGCCTTGTGTGCCGTTCCTGTTTGCTTCTCCCTCTTCAATCTTTGTGTTGGTGTTGCGGCAGGGCTGTGTGTGCGGCTTACGGTGCATGCCTGGCCGCTGCCCTCTCCTCATGTTGTTTGCCCTCTGTGTGTGTCTGCCGCACCTCTCTTCTCCCCTGTTGCTCTCCATGTCCCTCACTGTGCAGATCAGCTCCACACCACTGAACGACCACACTCACGATGATGATGACGTGCCGTCTGCTGTGCGCCCTGTTGGTGCTCGCCCTGTGCTGCGGCCCGTACGTGTGCGCGGCAGGGACTAATCTGGATCAGGATTCAGGCTCTAATGGAAATATTGCTGGTCTGCCGTCCCATGCACCAGCCACTAATTCAGCTCCGGAGGCCCCTGGAATTTCAAACAAGAACGCGACGCCTGGGGATCCTGCCGACGCCGGTCCATCGCCCTCTCGACGAGAGGCAGTATCGCAGGCGACCACTCCGTCAGGGTTGCCACGTAATGGGCTCGGTGCGGAGCCGGGAAAAGTTGGTGGAATGGGATCAGAATCAAAAGTCACGATCGATGTGTTAAAGGCAGAAGACAGCGGCGACAGGGCTGGAACAGAAATTGACACGAATACATCTGCAGACCAAAAAGATAAGAGCGCCAGAGATGCTGCCAAGACGACCACGACGACCACTACAACAAAGGCACCAACCACCACCACGACGACCACAACCACTACGACCACGACTACAAAAGCGCCAACTACGACGACCACCCGCGCACCATCACGTCTTCGTGAAATCGACGGCAGCCTCAGGAGCTCTGCGTGGGTGTGTGCCCCGCTGCTGCTCGCCGCATCTGCGCTGGCGTACACCGCCGTGGGATGAAAGGGAGCGTTGGCTGTGCGTGCCAGCACTCAACCACGGGGACATGTGTACGTCTACTGTGGTCCGATGTAATAAATAAGAGTAATTATAATGATTGTGTTTTGCTTCATTTGCTTCAGCTGCCATGCTGTGTGCTCCGCGTTGCTTCCCGCATCCGTCACGCTGAACGCATCACAGACATACTCATATGCATGCGCACTGGAGCTCTGGGTTTGGTTTTTCTTTTTTTTTTGTTCAATTTTCATTGCTTCTTTTGTGTTTTTTTTTTTTATTCTTGTTTGCAGGGCGGTGTGCGAGCTCTGCAATTGTACTGATTCCATGTGTCTCGTGGTGTGTGCGCTGCTGCTGCTGGGGTGCTGCCATTTGTTGCTGTGCGGTGGCTGTGCGTGGTGTAGCGGCTGTGTCTCCTTTTGTTTTCACATGCTATTGCAGGTTGGCTTCAAGGCGTTAAGTGGCTAAACTGTTTGTGATGATGACTGGCCGTGTGCTCTGCGTCCTGTTGGTGCCTGCACTGATGTGCTGTTTCTTGTGCGTGTGTGCAACAGTTGCTGCGACGGAGGTGCGTGTGCGGCCTGCCGGTGATGGCGCGGTGACTGCTGGACACATGTGGGCAGTGATGGCTGCGGAAAGTGACCCGTGGTCGGTAGCTCTGGACGAAATGGGAGCGTGAACTCTGAGGGCAGTAACAATCAGGAAGACGAGGAGGGTGGAGGAAACACAGCAAGTGATGGTCCTACGCCCACGCCCCCTGAAACACTCACTGCTCCGACGGGGAAGGATCAATCCAGCAGCGACCCACCGCGAAGTATCACTTCCAATCCTTCTGACACTGGTGACGTGTCCGATTCCCAGACCCATGCAAGTGGACAGGAGCCTTTGGGCGGAGGGCCCGCTGCAGGCACAACATCCCCACTCCCCAACTCATCTCAGCAGGCAGCAGGTGGAGTGCATGCTGTTGGCGGGAGGACCTCCCAGGGCAGTCAGGCTTCGGAACAAACCGTCACGGGACAGTCACGGGTGTCAGAGACGGCGAAGGAAGCACCGCAAGGCGACGAAGAAGGAGAACCCGGAGCGCAACACGAAGCCGACCACACCACAAAAGATGGCGGTGATGACTTCTTGGACAAAAACGGCAATGAAAAGAGAGAGCCTCCAGCGGGATCGCAAGGTGCGCCACGACCCAGCAGTGGCGGGAGTGCTAATGTCGCACCGAATCCCGCTG
Organism: Trypanosoma cruzi; assembly: GCF_000209065.1. Taxonomy (NCBI): domain Eukaryota; phylum Euglenozoa; class Kinetoplastea; order Trypanosomatida; family Trypanosomatidae; genus Trypanosoma; species Trypanosoma cruzi. The sequence goes on from NW_001849526.1 coordinate 154,555, forward strand.
TCTCCATTCCACTGCCCCCAGAGCCAAAGTCAACAGGTGAGGCAACCGGTACGGGAGAATCTCCACATCCGACCGATAATGCACAGACACAAAGTATGAGGACCGATAATGCACCAAGCACGGCACAGACTCAAAATTTGTCGAACACTAAAGCACAGGAACCAGAAGCAGAAATCACTACAACAGAGGCACCTAGTAATACGGCCAGGAACACAGAGGCGCCAACCACAACGACGACCACCA
>NW_001849526.1:154897-156372 GCF_000209065.1 Trypanosoma cruzi
CGTCCAGCCACACGGTGCCATCTGAGTGCCGATGAGGTGGTCGAGCAACGACAAAAGTTCTCTGCTATGAAGCAGCTGCCATTGGGAGAACTTTCCGTGACGGAGGTCCTGCTCAATGCTCAGCCGTTGGCGCACAGCCAAGGTGCCTGGACATCCTAGAAGCAGATGGTGCAAGGTTTCCTGCGGGCCTATTGGCGTGCTTTTGGAAGCAGGCTGATCCTGCGGCAGCAGGGATCGCCTCCTGGCACTTCTGTTTAGATGTCGTGTGGCGTCTGGGTTGTGTGCGCAGCGACTTCTGTGCTGTGCGGTGCTTCTCCGTGTGGGGAAAACCATGTCACAGAAATCGCATTTGAGCTCGGGAAGCGGTGGAGGATGTTCCGGATGAAATGACCGACAGTGACTGACGAGATTCGAGAATCCCGTCAATATAGAATCGCAGTACGGACATTTCTCCTTCCGACGGCGTGTGACGGTCCGTCTCCTTACTGGAGAGACGTCTTCGTCCCTTGCCGACGGGGGAAAAGCATCCGTCCCCGGTGCAGTCGGGTCGTTGTTGGAGCGCATATATGCAGACTGTTCCGGTGAGATGTTGCAGAAACGGCATTGGTTCGTGCAATCTCTCACAGCCCAGTATAATCGACCCCAGAGCTCAGATTCCCCGCACCTTGCCCTTGCGAGGTGAACCAGTTCCTGACGGTGGAGAACTTCCTGAGTGATCAGGTCCTTACCGCTGAGATCTGATGGCCTTGTGCCGCAAAGCAAGCAGCGGTGAGTGTCTTGACGAATGGTACTACGCCAATTATTGGTGAGCTGGGTAGTAAAACATGTCAGCAGGTCCGTATGCCATAAAGGTGCGATTCCTTGCTCCGTGTATTGTCCGGTTGCCATAGTCTGCGTCGCATACTGATCTGCAAGCTCATTAGCATGTACTCCACAATGTCCGTAACAAAACTGCAGGTGCACGGACCAGCCAGCACACGCCAGTGTCAAGAGACGCTGCCAGATCTGATCCTCCGTCCAGTCGGTCTGACTGAGCGGGCCCTTGTTTAGAGCCGCTAGAAGAGACTGACTGTCTGTAACCACAAGCAGGGTTTTATGCCTGTGTTGGATACGAGGGATAATCAGCTTCTCTAGGGCTAGAAGCAGCGCGCGGGATTCCGTCCTGTAGCTGCATGGGCGTGTGCCGCAGTTGGTACTGGCCTTTTCTATTATCTCAGATGAGTTGAGGGATGAAAGCAGTATTCCAACCCCGGCAGACTTGGGAACGCCGACACCGCCATCCGTCGCGAGTATCCACGGTCCCCAACGATGAAGTCGTACATTGTCGCGGTGCTGGGGCTTTGGTTGCATATAGGAACTGCGCAGCAGGGCGTTGCTGCGAGCACGACGGAAACCAAGACGACTCTACCCCTCGAGAAGGTACCACGCCATGCCCGGTGTGGGGAGGTGAAGCGGTCTGCCTGCAGACTGTCGGA
>NW_001849526.1:156472-159447 GCF_000209065.1 Trypanosoma cruzi
GCCATTTGTTGCTGTGCGGTGGCTGTGCGTGGTGTAGCGGCTGTGTCTCCTTTTGTTTTCACATGCTGTTGCAGGTTGGCTCCAAGGCGTTAAGTGGCTAAACTGTTTGTGATGATGACTGGCCGTGTGCTCTGCGTCCTGTTGGTGCCTGCACTGATGTGCTGTTTCTTGTGCGTGTGTGCGACAGCTGCTGCGACGGAGGTGCGTGTGCGGCCTGCCGGTGATGGCGCGGTGACTGCTGGACACATGTGGGCAGTGATGGCTGCGGAAAGTGACCAATTGGCCGGTGGCTCTGGACGAAATGGGAGCGTGAACTCTGAGGGCAGTAACAATCAGGAAGACGAGGAGGGTGGAGGAAACACAGCAAGTGATGGTCCTACGCCCACGCCCCTTGAAACACTCACTGCTCCGACGGGGAAGGATCAATCCAGCAGCGACCCACCGCGAAGTATCACTTCCAATCCTTCTGACACTGGTGACGTGTCCGATTCCCAGACCCATGCAAGTGGACAGGAGTCTTTGGGCGGAGGGCCCGCTGCAGGCACAACATCCCCACTCCCCAACTCATCTCAGCAGGCAGCAGGTGGAGTGCATGCTGTTGGCGGGAGGACCTCCCAGGGCAGTCAGGCTTCAGGACAAACCGTCACAGGTGTCAGAGACGGCAAAGGCAACACCGCAAGGCGGTGGAGGAGGAGGACCCCGAGCGCAACACGAAGCCGACCACACCACAAAAGATGGCGGTGATGACTTCTTGGACAAAAACGGCAATGAAAAGAGAGAGCCTCCAGAGGGATCGCAAACTGCACCGCTACCCGATGGTGGCAAGAATGCTCATTATTATTTTTTTCTACTCTTACCGGCACGTCCAGCCACACGGTGCCATCTGAGTGCCGATGAGGTGGTCGAGCAACGACAAAAGTTTTCTGCTATGAAGCAGCTGCCATTGGGAGAACTTTCCGTGACGGAGGTCCTGCTCAATGCTCAGCCGTTGGCGCACAGCCAAGGTGTCTGGACATCCTAGAAGCAGATGGTGCAAGGTTTCCTGCGGGCCTATTGGCGTGCTTGTGGAAGCAGGCTGATCCTGCGGCAGCAGAGATCGCCTCCTGGCACTGCTGTTTCGATGTCGAGTGGCGTCTGGGTTGTGTGCGCAGCGACTTCTGTGCTGTGCGGTGTTTCTCCGTGTGGGGAAAACCATGTCACAGAAATCGCATTTGAGCTCGGGAAGCGGTGGAGGATGTTCCGGATGGAATGACCGACAGTGACTGACGAGATTCGAGAATCCCGTCAATATAGAATCGCAGTACGGACATTTCTCCTTCCGACGGCGTGTGACGTTCCGTCTCCTTACTGGAGAGACGTCTTCGTCCCTTGCCGACGGGGGAACAGTGTCCGTCCCCGGTGCGGTCGGATCGTTGTTAGAGCGCATATATGCAGACTGTTCCGGTGAGATGTTGCAGAAACGGCATTGGTTTGTGAAATCTCTCACAGCCCAGTATAGTCGGCCCCAGAGCTCAGATTCCCCGCACCTTGCCCTTGCGAGGTGAACCAGTTCTTGACGGTGAAGAACTTCCTGAGTGATCAGGCCCTTACCGCTGAGATCTGATGGCCTTGTGCCGCAAAGCAAGCAGCGGTGAGTGTACTGACGAATGGTACTACGCCACTTATTGGTGAGCTGGGTAGTAAAACATGTCAGCAGGTCCGTATGCCATAAAGGTGCGATTCCTTGCTCCGTGTATTGTCCGGTTGCCATAGTCTGCGTCGCATACTGATCTGCAAGCTCATTAGCATGTACTCCACAATGTCCGTAACAAAACTGCAGGTGCACGGACCAGCCAGCACACGTCAGTGTCAAGAGACGCTGCCAGATCTGATCCTCCGTCCAGTCTGTCTGACTGAGCGGACCCTTGTTTAGAGCCGCTAGAAGAGACTGACTATCTGTAACCACAAGCAGGGTTTTATGCCTGTGCTGGATACGAGGGACAATCAGCTTCTCTAGGGCTAGAAGCAGCGCGCGGGATTCCGTCCTGTAGCTGCATGGGCGTGTGCCGCAGTTGGTACTGGCCTTTTCTATTATCTCAGATGAGTTGAGGGATGAAAGCAGTATTCCAACCCCGGCTGAGTTGGGAACGCCGACACCGCCATCCGTCGCGAGTATCCACGAACGATGAAGTCGTACATTGTCGCGGTGCTGGGGCTTTGGTTGCATATAGGAACTGCGCAGCAGGGCGTTGCTGCGAGCACGACGGAGACGAAGACGACTCTACCCCTCGAGAAGGTACCACGCCATGCCCGGTGTGGGGAGGTGAAGCGGTCTGCCTGCAGACTGTCGGACAAAACTGCACGACCGTTTCGCTGCGGTCATTCCGTTGATATTACCCGTGGCGGTGACGTCCACAAGAATTCCGGCCCCGAGGTGGATGGCTACATCACTGTTTGGCAGCTCAACATTGCAGGCCTCTCTTCCGTAAAAAATATTGCGTTTGCTGTGCGATGGGAGCTGCCCCAACCTGACATCGTTCTTCTCCAGGCAACAAATAATCGAAGCGCCATAGAGGCAGAATTATCCGGCTGTAATGGCTTTCTTCAGGCCCGCACTGGGCGCGGTGGTGGTGTTGCCGTTATGGTGCGCCACTCTCTACCGTGCGAGCGCCTGTTGCTCCCTGGCACTGACCTCCTGGAGACCATCGCTGTCCGTGTATTTTCTCCGGGCTGTCCCAGCATTTGCGTGGTGAATTACCACAACCCTCCCATGGAAACTGTTCAAGAATCCGCATTTATTAATATCTTCCGTCGCTTGGGCCCCGCTGCGATTATCGCGGGTGACCCGAATTGACATCATGAGCTCCGTGACAGCCATATACCATCGACGATTGGAGGAGAAAACTTCGCCGCTGTTTTAATTGATATGGATTTTGAACCCGCAAATGACCCGGCGCAGGCAACACGGATCACACATCCTAATGCCTCGTCCCCTG
>NW_001849526.1:159547-190360 GCF_000209065.1 Trypanosoma cruzi
TGGTGACGTGTCCGATTCCCAGACCCATGCAAGTGGACAGGAGTCTTTGGGCGTAGGGCCCGCTGCAGGCACAACATTCCCACTCCCCAACTCATCTCAGCAGGCAGCAGGTGGAGTGCATGCTGGAGGTGGGAGGACCTCCCAGGGCAGTCAGGCTTCAGGACAAACCGTCACAGGTGTCAGAGACGGCAAAGGCAACACCGCAAGGCGGTGGAGGAGGAGGACCCCGAGCGCAACACGAAGCCGACCACACCACAAAAGATGGCGGTGATGACTTCTCGGACAAAAACGGCAATGAAAAGAGAGAGCCTCCAGAGGGATCGCAAACTGCACCGCTACCCGATGGTGGCAAGAATGCTCATTATTATTTTCTTCTACTCTTACCGGCACGTCCAGCCACACGGTGCCATCTGAGTGCCGATGAGGTGGTCGAGCAGCGACAAAAGTTTTCTGCTATGAAGCAGCTGCCATTGGGAGAACTTTCCGTGACGGAGGTCCTGCTCAATGCTCAGCCGTTGGCGCACAGCCAAGGTGCCTGGACATCCTAGAAGCAGATGGTGCAAGGTTTCCTGTGGGCCTATTGGCGTGCTTTTGGAAGCAGGCTGATCCTGCGGCAGCAGGGATCGCCTCCTGGCACTGCTGTTTCGATGTCGTGTGGCGTCTGGGTTGTGTGCGCAGCGACTTCTGTGCTGTGCGGTGCTTCTCCGTGTGGGGAAAACCATGTCACAGAAATCGCATTTGAGCTCGGGAAGCGGTGGAGGATGTTCCGGATGGAATGACCGACAGTGACTGACGAGATTCGAGAATCCCGTCAATATAGAATCGCAGTACGGACATTTCTCCTTCCGACGGCGTGTGACGTTCCGTCTCCTTACTGGAGAGACGTCTTCGTCCCTTGCCGACGGGGGAACAGTGTCCGTCCCCGGTGCAGTTGGGTCGTTGTTAGAGCGCATATATGCATACTGTTCCGGTGAGATGTTGCAGAAACGGCATTGGTTCGTGCAATCTCTCACAGCCCAGTATAATCGGCCCCAGAGCTCAGATTCCCCGCACCTTGCCCTAGCGAGGTGGACCAGTCCCTGACGGTGAAGAACTTTCTGAGTGATTAGGTCCTTGCCGCTGAGATCGGATGGCCTTGTGCCGCAAAGCAAGTAGCGATGAGTGTCTTGACGAATGGTACTACGCCACTTATTGATAAGCTGGGTAGTAAAACATGTCAGCAGGTCCGTATGCCATAAAGGTGCGATTCCGTGCTCCGTGTATTGTCCGGTTGCCATAGTCTGCGTCGCATACTGATCCGCAAGCTCATTAGCATGTACTCCACAATGTCCGTAACAAAACTGCAGGTGCACGGACCAGCCAGCACACGTCAGTGTCAAGAGACGCTGCCAGATCTGATCCTCCGTCCAGTCTGTCTGACTGAGCGGACCCTTGTTTAGAGCCGCTAGAAGAGACTGACTGTCTGTAACCACAAGCAGGGTTTTATGCCTGTGTTGGATACGAGGGATAATCAGCTTCTCTAGGGCTAGAAGCAGTGCGCGGGATTCCGTCCTGTAGCTGCATGGGCGTGTGCCGCAGTTGGTACTGGCCTTTTCTATTATCTCAGATGAGTTGAGGGATGAAAGCAGTATTCCAACCCCGGCTGACTTGGGAACGCCGACACCGCCATCCGTCGCGAGTATCCACGGTCCCCAACGATGAAGTCGTACATTGTCGCGGTGCTGGGGCTTTGGTTGCATATAGGAACTGCGCAGCAGGGCGTTGCTGCGAGCACGACGGAAACCAAGACGACTCTACCCCTCGAGAAGGTACCACGCCATGCCCGGTGTGGGGAGGTGAAGCGGTCTGCCTGCAGACTGTCGGACAAAACTGCACGACCGTTTCGCTGCGGTCATTCCGTTGATATTACCCGTGGCGGTGACGTCCACAAGAATTCCGGCCCCGAGGAGGATGGCTTCATCACTGTTTGGCAGCGTAACATTGCAGGTCTCTCTTCCGTAAAAAATATTGCGTTTGCTGTGCGATGGGAGCTGCCCCAACCTGACATCGTTCTTCTCCAGGCAACAAATAATCGAAGCGCCATAGAGGCAGAATTATCCGGCTGTAATGGCTTTCTTCAGGCCCGCACTGGGCGCGGTGGTGGTGTTGCCGTTATGGTGCGCCACTCTCTACCGTGCGAGCGCCTGTTGCTCCCTGGCACTGACCTCCTGGAGACCATCGCTGTCCGTGTATTTTCTCCGGGCTGTCCCAGCATTTGCGTGGTGAATTACCACAACCCTCCCATGGAAACTGTTCAAGAATCCGCATTTATTAATATCTTCCGTCGCTTGGGCCCCGCTGCGATTATCGCGGGTGACCCGAATTGACATCATGAGCTCCGTGACAGCCATATACCATCGACGACTGGAGGAGAAAACTTCGCCGCTGTTTTAATTGATATGGATTTTGAACCCGCAAATGACCCGGCGCAGGCAACACGGATCACACATCCTAATGCCTCGTCCCCTGACGTGACTGCGTATCGCGTACTACGCATCTCTAGCTGGAAATCCACTCCCTACATGGATTCGGACCACTGCTTAATATGTTACTCGGTAGGGATGGACGATGGCATTCCACGAATAGCCAACACGCTGCCTCGGCGGGACAAAGCCACCTTTGCCCTGCGTAAAGCGGATTGGCCTGCTTCCACCTCGTCGAGTGAAACCCTCCTTGCCACCGCGTCTACATGGTTGGATCTTCGCAGAGGCATCGTAAGAGCAGCTGAGCGCCATATCCCGCGCGGCAGCCGTGAAAGCCCCAAAATAATATGGACACACGAAATGGTGCAAGCCGAGGTCGCCGCGGAAGCAGGACATCAAGCACACATTGCCTTTCCTGGAAACGTGCTACATTTTACCGAATTTGCCCGAAAAAGGGGGAACGAAATCAAGCCTTACGCCGTGGCCTCTCTATGCTTCTGGAATCCCGCGCGAAAAAACTTGGGGCTTCATCCAACCCAAGCTGGCGATATCTTCGCGGCATGGCGGCGCCGCACCCTCATCCTCTGGAATTGGTTGTGCTCCGAACTGAATCTGGCCGCGTATGCGCTCTGCCTCGGCAACAGGCAAACCTGCTTGTCCGTCATTTTGTGCGGTTTCACGTGCCACGTTACCCTATACTTCTGCCGCTGCTCGCCGCACTCCCTTGCCCCTGGTGACTGGGAAATGGATTGGCCTCTCACGCCGTATGAACTTGACGTGACCATCCGCGACTCTTTGCTTGGCTCAGCCCCTGGCCCCGACGACATGTTGAATGAATTCCTGCACCATCCCGGGCCCGTCGTACGTGGCACAATTAGAACGATGATCAACAACTCCTTCGCAAATGGCAGCCTGACTGGCTCCTGGAAAATGGGGTCACTATTCCTATCCCAAACCTGGGAAGGATCCATGCCGCCCAGAGAGCTACAGACCTATCACGCTGCTCTCTGTTTTACTAAAGTTAACCGAAGGAATGATTGACCGCCGTCTGTCAGCGTTATTGCCGCACCACCCACGTCAATTCGGGTTCACACCTTCGCGTTCAACATCGGACGTGGTGGTACTTGTTATTGGTAAAATTACCGTGGATTGAATGAGTTCAGCGCTGTGGAGTATGCGCGCCCTGGAGGCGGCGCCCCACACGACGCCCTCGTCGCCATCGCTCGCTCGCAGTCTTGATTGATTTTTCTACTGCGTTCGACACCGTTGACCATGGGAAACTATTCGGCATGCTCGGCGGACTTTCGCCCTCGGCCCTCGAACCAAACGCTGGCTGCACAACTACCTGCGGGGCCGCTATGTTAGGGTATGCACTCGCGAACAGCACTCCCGGAAACAACTCACCTCAGACGGAGTACCGCAAGGCAGCGTCCTGCGACCCCAACTCTTCCTCTACAGTGTGGATGATCTGTTGCACCGCATGGACAACATCTATTCCGCCTCCGCACTCATGCACGCTGAGGAGCTCACACTTGTTGCCTCAGGTGCGGACATCCATGCATGTGCTGCGGCAATGCAACCCGCCCTGTCACTTATAACGAAATGGGCTGCCGAGCACAGCCCCAAAATCAACGTTGGTAAGAGTGAATCTGCTCTATTCTACATCTCTTTACACACACGGTCTGAAGAGGATATGGTCGATCTCCTTCCTGGCAATGGGAACCTACGTATTCAGTCACGCCCAGTGCGCTTACTGGACACCACGGTTGAACAACTCCTTAATTTTCGTACGCACGCTTCCAACGCTGCAAAGCAGACCATGCTACGTCGTTACTAATTGAAGCTGGTCGCACAAGCTGGAGCGTCCCATCACACCATGCGATACTTTTCAATTGGATACGTCCACAGTGTGCCACTATACTGTGGCGATGCAATTGTCCCATGCCTCGCCCCCACTTACCTCCATAATATGGAAGTACGGTATCGCGACAGTTGTAAAACATTCTTTGCCTGAGCGCATCTACAGATAATACATCTGTCTGCTTGCAAGCCAATATTTTCCCGCTCCGAAAGTTACTCTGGCTTTCTGCACTCACGCAATACTAACGCCATGTACGTTTCCATAATCACGGGATTTGCGCTCCCTTATCTACTCGGAACCTATGCCTCCGTCCATGCATGGGAAAACGGCGACATCGATCCCGCTCCCGAGAGATGCTGTTGTTAATGAATTAGAACGCGCATGTAATACTATTGGGATACCCCACAGCCACAATCGCGCTCCTCCTATTCAACATCGAATTTTCCTCTGGGACACTGTGAGTTGCAATAAAGTGGAATTTAATCAGCCACGCTTTGCCCAAGACGCCTCTGACGATGTCAAGCGCACGGCTTTTGATTCTATTTACTCCTCTCTAGGAGATTTTGATTTTGAATTATGGACAGACGTTTCTTCATCTCTCGCCGAACTCGCATCTGGATCCGCTGCGCTATTATATTACTCCACCACGACAAATGATCTCCCTGTGGAGGTCCATCGTGCAGCAGCTGGCAGGCTCGCACGCTCATATAGAGCAGAGTGCCTTGCCACTGAAAAGGGCATTATACGTCTCATACCTTTTGTCTGGAAACATCCCAATCGCCCACACGAATCCTGGTGGCAACAGACTCCCTGTCGAGAACTGAGGCACTCCGCGTCGTTCCACTGGCCATGCAAGACTACGTTACCGAAGAGATTTGGATTATGCTGCTCTCCTTGATAAAGCGAGGTCACTCTGTAAACTTCATGTTCTCTCCATCGCACTGCGGTATCCCACGCAATGAGGCCGCTGACGACGAAGCCATGATTGCACGATCCCTCCCGCAGGAGGGCAGCCCAATCTGGCACGTGGACTTCCTCGCTGCAGCCAGGCGACCGTACTGGAGGGATGCCCAGAAAAAAAGGAAGGCGCGTACACCGCATGACAGGCGCCTGTCGGTGTGGCAGGGACTCTATTCCTGGCACGACCCGGACATCGTGCCACGAGTGGCGGCACTGCGCACAGGTGCGATGCGACTCCTGCCCACTCCTCGACAGGCCTGCGCGTGTCCTTCGTATCACAATTAACCCTCTGTGTCGGTGGTGCCGTCCCTCCCTCACTGAGGAGACCGGCCCGCCGCTGCCTCCGCCAGAACCTCTTCCCGACGTGAGTACCGCAAATCCTTGCCGACCAGCGAGCGACGGATTGACGTCCTCCTGCTCAAGCTGCAGCAGAGTGCGCACGTCCGTCCACAATATGAGGGCGCATGCCCGACGTGCTCGACCTGGCGTTCCGATAGTTGGAGAGGACCTCACATGCGGGTGCCACAATGGTGCCAGCGTCTTCTTAACAGGCGCCTCGCGCACAGGTCGCCACAGAAAGTGCCAAGCATGCCAGCAGGCAAAACACGCAGGAAGCACAAGCGCGGGCACTCGAGATGGACCACGAGAGACTTCGCTTCATCCACTGCAGAAATGCCCCCGTCGTTGGGAATTGGGAATGCGAGTGTTTGGGAGTGCCCCAGCCCGCACGACGGCACGTGTGAGATATAACACTTGCTTCGTTTATACGGACATTCCTTGCAGTATTGACTATTTGTGACCATAACCGATAAAGAAATAATTTTAAAAAGTTGAATTTAGAAAACAATAGCATACCGTATTTATCTGAATAGTAACAGCGACAAAATGTTTAATGACGTGACATTCACCGTCACAGTCAGAAGAGCAAGAGCAACCAGCGGAATGAGACTCGTGAGAGGTCCTTTCTAAATGAAGGAAGAGAAAAAAAAAAGAAGCGACCCGTTTGTTTACGTGTATAGACATGGGTCGTGGCACATAGGCAGCACAAATAGCTATCCAGCACTAGAGCCTTTCCACTATAAACTATTGAAGCAATTTCGCTTCCCGAACTAACCTTTGCGTCATCATTCGCGACAACCTGATCCCTACAACCCCGAAACGCGCAGCATACCGTTAATCCGACTTATTATTTCTGTTGATTTTTTTTTTCTGTATTTTTCTGCGTGAGACTCCACACGCTGACACAGTTGTTTTTTGTTGTTGTTGTTGTTGTTGTTGTTGTTTTTTTTTTTTTTTTTTACAAGGGTAAAGGCATTTAAGCACCCACGTATATTTCCGGATGTGGCTTTTACACCCCTTTTCACTGAAAGAGCAGAAGTGAAGTGGCGCATGAAGGGGTAGAAGGAAGGTGCATCGTTCTTTTTTTTCCCTCCCAGTTCCTTTGTTCCACCGCACTTCCTTCTCGCTTTTTTGCGTCACTCTGTGGCAGACGTTACGCGCTACGGCACGATCATCCATTATTTGTGGGTGAGCTTGCCCAGAATAGATTTCCTGCATTCTTAACACGTCAAAGCAAACACGCCTGTTCATCCAGGTTGTTTTCTTTGTGTCTGTGCAATGTAGCTTGCAGGACGCACTTGAGACGTTTCTTCTTGTTTGAAGTACGAGTACCGTTGTCAGTGGCAAAGCATCGGCATTTTCATTTATTCTTTTGTTTGAGTGTTTTGTTTTTCATACCTTAGAAGAGTATTCTATAAGGCAAACTAACCGAATCGTTTGATGGGTTACCGGAAGGGAGTTATTGTAAAGTCGAGTTGGAGCAACACGACTCCGACGGAGAGGAGAAAGCGAGGTCGGCCAGACCAATCTCGTCCTGCGCCACCAAATCCGTGGAGGGCAGCGACCCACAACGGAAGCAGTCCGCAGGAAACCACGCATGTGTCACCGACGGTTTTCGGCGCCCCCAACTCGCCGGGAACGTTTCCACCAGTGCGATCCAACGTAAGGTATGGACACATTGCGGATGGTAGCGGCAGAAGTCGCCAAGTGGAGACGGAGAAGGAAAAGAAGCTGGCGCCGACCCATTCAACGGAGCAGCCCAGCAAAGACAACGAAAAAATAAAGCATATGGTGGATACAGAGAAAGCCAAAGTAGCCGACCAACGGCCACCCACAGCGGAAGGTGGCTGTAGTCACGCCTCTCTGCAGGAGCTGTTGCGGCGCATTATTGCACTTGAGTTTTCTGGCCGGTGCACGCAGCGTTCCATGGCGGTGTTGGAGACAATTTGCGATACACTCTGCCAGAGTCCGATGGCCGTGGTGAAGGTGATGGAAGTTCTTGATGAGTGCTTTGCGGAGGCTGTCAACATGAGACAGCAACAACAGCTCTTGAATTACTGGTACATAGTCGATGCCGTGATGAAACTGTTCCGCGACCGGCCCTCCATGCTAAACGCAGTTGTTGTTGCCCTACCGCATCTCCTCCTTCAATACGTGCCCTGGAAAAAAAGTAGGCTTGCGGAAGAACCATGGGTGCAGCGTGAAAGCGATGGGCACCGCTACGAACAGTTGTTCCTCACCTGGGGCCGCGCCGTGCCAAAGCCGCTCCTTGATGAAATTTGGTCCTTGTGGAAAAACGGCGCTCCACAAACAGAGACAAATTCCCTTAATAAGCCATAGGAGAAATACGAATGGAAAGAAATGGCTCCTCTGCAGGGGCGGTTCGTGTGGCACATAAACACTGCAAAAGCAAATAGCAAATGTCACTATAAAATCGCGTGCGCACGCTTAAAGTATGGAGAAGCAATTATGTTTAGCTGCCCTTGTTTTTGTTTTACGGTTGCAAGTCTAGAAAAGTTTTTTTTCTTGAATCTGTGCGTGTGTGCGTGGAGGTTTATTGAATTTCATTGATAAAATCCTATAGGAGAGGGTTCATTTGTTAATATTTATGCGTTTTTTATCACCAGCTTTTTCCAGCACAGGGCGCTGATGTGATAAGCCTTTTTACAATTTGTTTACGATAGCGGTGGGTGAAAACGCGTCTTCTACTGTAATAAATTATTTGTTTTTCCCTTACGCTTTTACTTTTGAACATGTTTTTTTTAGAATTTCCCTATCCTGATTACAGCGTTTATTGTGGAAGTACAACGCGGCATGAATCCTCAGCAGCTTCCCATTGCCAGGCAAACGGCGGCAGAGAAAGAACGCATTCACCGCCTGCCCGCGCAGAGGGGAAGATGTTAGAGTCCTTGCCCCTTCCCGATCGGCGCGTGTCATTATAGAAGGGGCGACGGGACGCCACCAAAAGAAACGAACCCCCGTTGGGAAGTTTTTTTGGCGGCGGCCAGCGCCATGCGCCGTTATCCCGTTAAGAGTGCTTATCGCCTCCGCCCCCAGCCGGAGAAGCCGGCTGGCGTCGCACAAAGGTTTTGCAAAAAAAATACGTGGGTATACTTTCCCCCTTTCGGGAAAAGTGGGGAATGAGACGCCCGCTCCCTTAGCGCCATTCCTCGCCGGACAGCGGCGGGAAGCGGGCGCCGGAAACGCGCGGGGAATCCAATATAAGGGTGCCGGCACCCCGCCGGCAAGAGAGGCTCAGCAGGTTTCTTGGTGTGGGTTCGGCCCGTTGGAATGGCCGTCGCGACGGGGCGCCCTACTCGAAGCGGCGGAAACCCAGGATGAAATAAGCATTGCGCCGGGCTTTGGGCTGCGGCCCCGGGGTTCGCAGAAACGAGGCGGCGGGGCGGGGGCGCAGAAACATTGCTGCTTTCGGTTTTGGCAATATTTCCACGGAACCAACCAGACATGGCAGAAACACCCACAGCACGCCTTCGTCCGAAGGGTGCGGTTTTCCCTCCTCGGACGAGCGGTCATTCTGCCAGGCCGCCGCGCCGCTTACAAACAGCCCGTCGTGGGGTCTGAAACAGTAGCTTGAATTCCCATCACGTTTTTTGTGCCAGCCGAGGAATTTTTTGACTTGCAGACCCCATCGCCGAATGCGGGAAGGGGTTCGGGAAAGTGCCGCGTTGCGAAGTCAGCGATTCTTTTTGCAAGAGTTGACTCGGAGAGCGCGAGGGAGTGAAGGAAAGCCGGTTGAGTTGGCACGCCTTGGGCTTCGTCCGCGCGGCATGGAGGTTTCGGGCTCGGGCCGCGTCGTCCAAGAGCTTGCGCTCTTCCAACGGAAGACCGCCTAGAACCCACGCCGGGCCGAGGCCTTCTTTATTTTGGCGCACGCAGCGCGTAAATAAGCCAAAAAGGGCGCATCGCGGCCTCTTCAGGCATCAAGACAAAGCGCCCCTCCCGAACCGGCGGTCCCGCCAGGCCTTTTTGCTTTGAAACACAGCTTAACACTAAGCATTGGATTTAAATCCTTTTAAAACCACCGATCCAGTAAGGGCTGCGGGGGCCGATTGCCCAAACATTTCTGTCGCAGAAGCCGCCCGCGCCAAAGGTCCGATTTGACTCACGGCCGCGGCCGCTTTTGGTGCAAAATAAAGCACAAAAACGCCGCGCAAGCAACAGATATCGATTCGCCGGTCGCGCGGCAGCGCGCATCCCGAGAGCCGCCGATTCCGAAAAAAAAAAAAAAAAAAAAAAAGCGCACTTTCCCAAATTGATGGAAATTGCCTTTGTTTTTTGAAAAAGGAAGCAAACACATTCCCTCTAGCAACCCACATGGCCGATTCCTTATGCCAAGTTCGTCGCTTTCTGGAAGAATGAAGAGTTACTTGCCTGGACTGCCGGCCCTTTCCCCAAATCATCAAACACAAACAAGGGGGAAGAAAAGAATAACAGAGGACTGGGTTCGCTACCCCGATGATTCATACAAGCAAATAAATTCTGACAACCGCCCTAGTCACACGTCGGCCTTTGTTACGAAAAGAAACACTACTTCTTACAAGGTTAAAGGCTTCGGGCTCTTTCAGCCACAAGACGCCGCCGTTCACCTTTTTGATCCTCACCCGGTGGCGGGGTCGTGTGGCTGGAAGTGCCCGGAATCCGGCACCTCGTCAATTATAAAGACACACGACCGCCCCTGGCTCAGCCGGCCACCTCAACGTGGTGCCAGGGTCTGGCGCTCTTTGCCAGAGAGGAAGCTAAGCGCCTGCTGCCCATCCGCTGCACGCGGAGAGGCAGGAGGCGCCGCACAAACGGGTCGGAAGGGCACCAGATGGAGCCATTTACATGGCTGCCCGCGGAGCGGTATTTCCATCCGCTGCTGAATTCCATCGGCGCTTATCAGCGCTACACATACTCTTTGCGTGCCGTATGTGACGCGCAACGACAAATGTTACTGCTAAGCGGAGACATTGAGCAGAACCCAGGCCCCATAGCAGTACTCCAGATGAACGTTTCTTGCCTCACGCCGTCAAAACTCGCAACATTAATGGCGCAAGGAGCAGACATAATAGCCATCCAGGAGACTTGGAAGTCGTCGGAGCAGATCGCCAGCATGTACACTGGAGATTATGTGCTCCATGCACAGTCGCGCATCGGCAAGGGAGGCGGTGTGGCGGTGCTGGTGCGGAAAACTCTCCGTTCCAAGCGTATACCTCTCACCATCCCCCAGCATGACACCAGCCTTGAAGTGGTGGTGGTCCAGGTTGCTCTGGACCAGAACCGTGATCTTATTGTAGCGAGTGCCTATATGAGACCACCACCGCAAATATCGCAATCCTTCAGGCGGTTAGTAAACTGCCCTCCAGCCTCGTCGCCGCTCCTGCTGTGTGGGGATTTCAACATGCATCACCCACAGTGGGAGCCATTCTTGGAGTCTTCTCCAAGCGAGGTTGCTGCAGAATTTTTAGAACTGTGCACGGATGCGGGACTCACCTTGGTTAACACCCCTGGTGAGATCACGTATGCTCGTGGCACAAGAGAACGATCCTGTATCGATCTGACATGGTCAAATGCTTTGACCATGTCAGATTGGTCAGCTTCTGTGTCGCCGCTTAGTGATCATTACATGCTAACATTTACGCTGCATCAGGCATTTAAGGATACCATACCTTCGGCACCCCCTTCGGCACCTAAGACATTCTACAGTTGGGGGAAGTGTAAATGGGATTTATTCATCAAGGACTTCGACGCACAACTTCCGGCATATGACTATAAAAAGCAGTCCACCGGCATTAAAGCTTTCACGAGAGCGCTTATTACTTCGTATCGACGACATTGCCCCCGCGGCATGCACAAGGATGGTCCCAGGCTTTGGGACGACACTCTCATGGAGGCAGAGCGGATTGCTACCGACAGCAAGGCCCGCTATCTACAGTTACCGACGCCCGACCGTGAGGCAGAAATGCAACGGACAAGGAGTCAATTCTTCCTCCTACTCCGAGAGCGCTTGCGCAACACGTATCTACGTCGCATCAGCAAGCTAAATCCAGGCGAACCACTCGCATGGAAATACATTTCCGGACGAAAAAAGGCATCACTTCCACCTCCTACATCATTGTTGTTGGGAGGTGGTCAACACACTTATAAAACAGCAAGGAGAGCAGCGAATGCTCTCAATCGCATCTTTTTTCCACTTCATCCCTCTCACAAGGCAGTAAGGCCTTCCAAGGGCATCAACAGACAGAACCCATCTTTGGGCATTGTTTCTTCTTCTCTTTTTAGGCCGCAGAACAGCAGCGAGTCTGCCGCTACATCTACTTCAGTTTTTTCATTCTCATCTAGCTCAGAGCCACAGGATAACAACGAAGCTGCCACCACATCTGATTTAGTTGCTCATCTTCATTCCCCTCTTGATGCACCTTTTAATCGTACGGAACTGCTTGCTGCGCCACGTAATACGCCGTATGGCAAGGCCCCCGGACCGGATGAAGCCCACAGTGAGGCACTGCGACATATTTCGTCAAAGGGTCTTCGATTCCTTCTTCGTTGCATTAACCACAGCTGGACGACAGGTACGATCCCGGCTGAGTGGAGACGCGCTACCATCGTCCCACTCTTAAAACCCGGTAAGTCGCCGGAACTGCTTGAGTCATATCGACCCATCAGCCTTACTTCCATTGTGAGTAAGGTTGCTGAGAAAATGGTACTGAAGAGATTGCTTTGGGTGTGAACGCCTCACCCCCACCAGTATGCATATCGTAGTATGCGTACTACGACGATGCAGCTGGCACACCTGATACACGAAGTGGAGCATAATAGAAATCATTATTTCCAAGTGAACCTTCCCAAGAAGAGCGGTATTGGTAATCAACTCCACTACAGACCCCATCGGACTCTGCTGGTGTTGGTTGATTTCAGCAAGGCTTTTGACTCCATAGATCATCGAGTCCTCAGTCGCTTGCTGGCCAATATTCCGGGGGTGAATTGTAGAAGGTGGCTTAGAAACCTTCTATGTGGTCGTAACGCGAAGACACGAGTTGGTAACAGAAACAGTGATCGGCGTCCCATGCTGCGAGGAGCTCCTCAGGGGTCCGTACTGGGACCATATTTGTTCTCCCTTTACGCACACCCACTTCTCAATCTGCTGAACAGCTTTTCGGGTGTCACAGCAGACATGTATGCGGACGACCTCTCTATTATCGTTAAGGGGCGGTCCCGGGAAGACGCCATTCCCACTGCCCACATGGTTCTCAAAAAACTGCATGCGTGGAGTCAGGAAAATGGCCTGGCCATCAACCCGTCAAAGTGTGAAGCCGCTTGGTTCACGCTCTCCACGCACACGGAGTCAGATTATGATCGTGAAGGAAAGTGGCCCCTGGTAATGGCTGGATGTGAAATCCCAGTCATGACCATGGGGGCATCGCGAACTACGAAGCTTCTTGGCATGGATCTCGATCCACGACTGACGCTAAATGTGGCGGCTACCAAGCAACGCGCTGCCACTTCGCAACGGATATCGCAGCTACGCCGCATAGCGCATAAAGAGGCGGGACCATCTCCACATGACCTACGCACGTTCGTCATTGGATACGGTGCTTCCAAATTACGATATGGCAGCGAGCTCATATGGGCAGTAGCGACGGATTCAGCGAAGAATGAAATGCAGAAGACGTATGCAACCCTGGCACGCATTGTCAGCGGAGTTCCGAGCACTGTCGACCCGGAATCCGCACTTCTAGAGGCTAATATGCCGCCGCTCCATGTCCTTTGCCTGCGCGCGCGGCTCTCCATATTTGAGAACACACGCGCATGTCCGATGGACTGGATACGGAGACCCCCGCCTGAGCCACCGCCTCGCGCAGGTTTCCGCATCTCGCCATTATCTCGGGACGAGCTATATGCCTTCGTAGACGCATACACAAAGGACTATGGCATCACTCAGAGCTCACCACGGGAAGAGCGGTTCTTTCGCAGCTCCATTCCTCCCTGGTTCGCGGCCTCCGCACACCGGGTCACCATTGGCGTGGAACTTCCGATAGACCACTCAATAACTGACGAGGAAGAGCTGACAAGGGAAAAGCGCAGGGTCAGCGAAGAGGCTCTAGCGCTGCACAGCCACCGTTCGTGTATACTCGCAACGGATGGCGGTGTCGACGTTCCCAAGTCAGCCGGGGTTGGAATCCTGCTTTCATCCCTCAACTCATCGGAGATAATAGAAAAGGCCAGTACCAACTGCGGCACACGCCCATGCAGCTACAGGACGGAATCCCGCGCGCTGCTTCTAGCCCTAGAGAAGCTGATTATCCCTCTTATCCAGCACAGGCATAAAACCCTGCTTGTGGTTACAGACAGTCAGTCTCTTCTTGCGGCTCTAAACAAGGGTCCACTCAGTCAGACAGACTGGACGGAGGATCAGATCTGGCAGCGTCTCTTGACACTGGCGTGTGCTGGCTGGTCCGTGCACCTGCAGTTTTGTTACGGACATTGTGGAATACATGCTAACGAGCTTGCAGATCAGTATGCGACGCAGACTATGGAGACTGGACAATACACGGAGCAAGGAATCGCACCTTTATGGCATACGGACCTGCTGACATGTTTTACTACCCAGCTTATCAATAATTGGCGTAGTACCATTCGTCAGTACACTCACCGCTACTTGCTTTGCGGCACAAGGCCATCAGATCTCAGCGGTAAGGACCTGATCACTCAGGAAGTTCTTCACCGTCAGGAACTGGTTCACCTCGCAAGGGCAAGGTGCGGGGAATCTGAGCTCTGGGGCCGATTATACTGGGCTGTGAGAGATTGCACGAACCAATGCCGTTTCTGCAACATCTCACCGGAACAGTATGCATATATGCGCTCTAACAACGACCCGACTGCACCGGGGACGGATGCTTTTCCCCCGTCGGCAAGGGATGACGACGTCTCTCCAGTAAGGAGACGGACCATCACACGCCGTCGGAAGGAGAAATGTCCGTACTGCGATTCTATATTGACGGGATTCTCGAATCTCGTCAGTCACTGTCGGTCATTTCATCCGGAACATCCTCCACCGCTTCCCGAGCTCAAATGCGATTTCTGTGACATGGTTTTCCCCACACGGAGAAACACCGCACAGCACAGAAGTCGCTGCGCACACAACCCAGACGCCACACGACATCGAAACAGCAGTGCCAGGAGGCGATCTCTGCTGCCGCAGGATCAGCCAGCTTCCAAAAGCACGCCAATTGGCACGCAGGAAACCTTGCACCATCTGCTTCTAGGATGTCCAGGCACCTTGGCTGTGCGCCAACGGCTGAGCATTGAGCAGGACCTCCGTCACGGAAAGTTCTCTCAATGGCAGTTGCTTCATAGCAGGAAACTTTTGTCGTTGCTCGACCACCTCATCGGCACCCAGATGGCATTGTATAGCTAGACGCGTTGGTGAGAGTAAAAAAAAAAAAAAGACACGACCGCGCAATATGCCGTCTGCGGGGCTGTCCGCAGAACGCACGTATGCAAAGGATGCCTGTATTCCGCGAGAGTCCCAAAACTCATGTATCCGTTGCAGCTCCCACGTCATGGCGTGCGATTTCGAGCTGCCTTTATTCGCCGCTCCTTGAAACAGTGTTTTTCACCCAAACGTCCATGGTGGATGGCAAGATGGCGGACAAGGCCGATAAGGCTAGGCGTACCGCGCGTGCCTCGGCCTGCATGATAGAAAGGGCTTCTTCCCGCACCTTCCCCCGGCAATTTTAACGTCGCCTGATTGTGTAATAAAAACGGCTCACCATCCATGGAGCAACACATCCCTGGTGATGGCGGCCGATGCCTTTTACGTGGGCTTGTTGTTTCGCTTACGATTATTCTCGATCATTTGTCGCAATCTCTCGCCCAAAACAGCCACTGACGGCGGAAGATTCGCCGGGGATGTCTCCTGCACAATCCCCCGGTTAATTGCGAATAATCGTCGTCGCACTGCCTTGATGAAAACGTAGTTGTCATATAAACGCGTGCACAAAATGGCAGCCGCATACCAAAAGCGTGACGCCATAACCTCCATTTCCGCGATGTTTGAAGAATTGAGCGCCGGCATGTCGCATGCAGACCGGACAAACTTGTCACTCAAGAATACCGCACGCCGAGTGTGATCAAACAGCACCCCAAGGAAAGTGTACTGCGTGGCGCCCGATTCGCGGTCCTCCCCCATGGATGCGTGACAGCCGGCCGCATTACGAAGTACTTGGGCTTCCCACAATGTCGCATCGCTTTTAGACACTGCAATGCGTATATTATCGATCCATACATCGACACGCACCAATGGAGGTGCAGCCCAGAGGCGGTGAGCCACCGTCGTCACCACCGCAATGGCCGAAGTAAGAATGATCTGGAGAATTTCTGGGCTGGCCTTGTGTCCCATTGGGAGCCGTGCCGGCCCCACCAGCGTGCCGTCCTCCACGCGGCATCGAAAGAGATGCCGAGTCTCCCGCGGTAAAGAGACTTTAAAAAAGGATGCCTTTAAATCCAGGCAGGAAGCGGCCCCAGCCATCACAGGCGGCAAATAATGGGAAATGTGTAAAAGAGGGCACAATAGCCTCATAACAATCGTCTCTGTTCTTGTCGCGTGGCCACGCGGTCCATCGTCGTCGTAAACCGGCGGTTTTTTCCTCCACAACCGAGAAAGGTACTGTCCATCCGCCTTTTATTGTGGACAAAGCGTCCTCGATTATTCCTGCTTTTCGTAAAAAACGCGCGTCAGCGGTTTGAATCCTCCGCGAGTTTTGCGCGCTTTACCGGAGGAGGACGGAGGGAAAGGGGACCGCCCGACGAGTCCCCAAACTCGCATGAGTCTCTCCAAGGTGGCCGGGTTCAACCGGCTCTTGATCCACTCTGGATTCAATACGGGCACGTTGACCTGCTGTAACGGGATAGCGTGTTCATCTTGTGGAGTGGCCAGACGCGTCATTGTCGCGCGTCTTGTGATTGTGGCGGGTGATAATAAAAACCACGGAAAAAACGCTCCTCTACTGTCGGCCAGGGTTCCTGCCCTTCCGCAGTTTCTCCCTTCACATCAATGCGACCAGCGACGACACCTGGGTCAGCATTGTGGTGTACCACCCCAGGTATCGAACAGTATTCTGGGGAAGGTCGAACGGATTGACGTGCTTCGCCAACTGCGAGATCACGTGTGGCTTCAAATTGTTCGCCTCCACGATTTGAGCAGTGTGCCGCAACGCACCCCGTTTTGTGGAATGCGCCGTGGCGTACCAAGGAGCCGGGGCTCTTTCGACGTGGGCAGTCGTAATATTCGTGAGCTTTTCGTTGTGTTGAAGTGCCCTGCATAGCTTTATAGTGCCGAAGGCGTCCTGCCCTCGTATCCTCACGAACCGCGAGGCGCGGTGGGTATCCGCCCTCGCCGTCTTCGGCGCCACGGACCAATCCAAAATTAAGGTCCCGTCCGGCTCCAGTGTAAAATTGTTGGGGGTTAAGGCCGCAATCTCGGAACAACGACTCGCCGTTATCCACGCAAGTCGAAAAACAACACGTTGCTTCCAATCGGTTCGGCTGCGGATAACTTGATTCATCTCTTCCTCTGTCAAGGGCCGCGCCTGCCTCGTCTCCGAGCGCGCCGCAATATTTCGTAGCCCCAGAATCGTCATGCCCAGCGGGGTTCGATTCATTTCCAACATGGACCGCAGCATCCTGGCGTACTGCGGTCGAGTCGGTGGCGCCAATTCGATTGCCAACAAAAAGGCCGCGCAGCTCTCCTCGTTCATCGGCTGTTCGTGCGTGCAGCAAAAGGTTGTGAATTGCCCCGCTAGGGACATTATCTGCTCCCACGTTGACGGCGCCCACATCTCTCGAGCGACCTCGTTCGCTCTCCTCATGTGGCTGGCCCAAAGCGGGGATGTCGGTGTTTCGTCGTACCACAGTCGAGCGTCCTTGGCGGATAAGCTCCGTTGCCCTTCTCGACGATTGCGTCGGGCAATTTGTAATATCGGATGCAGCGCCGGCGGTGCGGTGCGACGAATGTGCGTAATAGTGGGAGGTGGTGGAATGGATGGGGCTGCCGTCGTCCGCTTTCATAAGAAACAGCAAGCAGCCCCTCTGCCGTTTCTTGACGGCCGTCCGCGCTGCGAGTAACTTCCTCCAGTTGCGTGTCGGACGTTGCTTTTAGATGTGTCGTGTCCACAAACACGACACGACTGGCATCGCACCGGGCGTTGCGTCCCTCGCCGTTCCGCGGGAGGCTGAGTTGCCCTCGAAAAGGTGTCAGCCTCATGAACGGCGGCGAAAAGACGGGCGCGCAGTTTGGAGAGCGGGATGCCGGGATCGGATGCCGTCATGAGCCGCACCAGGTATGCCTGCAGTAAGATCCTTCCCAAATTCATGAAGCGATCGGCGGGGATCCCGCTCCGCTTCCAGCGCACCGATCCACGCAATCGACACTCGAAGGGAAGTTGAGCCTGGTCGTCCGCCCGTTTCCAATAATTGTATGCGCCCCGGAGGTCTAAAAAGACTCCGGAAACGCCCCCATTCCATATACGCGGGGCCCAAGTGGTGACGTCGAATGCGCGGAAACTTCGTTCCTCTACTTCTGCACCGAAATTTGCCTCCAATAGAAGTGCTGGAGGCCAAAGGCATCGAGGGATGGAAATGTGGCCACCAAAATTGCTCTGAGACAACTGGGGAATAGCCTGCCGTCTCTCGCTCGCCGGCCAAACTTCGTCGGGCCGTGCGTAACAGCGCGCCCAAGGTCATCAAGCAATGCTTTTAATGTGGCTGTTTGGTAACGCCATCTTCGGCCTTATTGCGACACGTGACAGGTCCATCTGTCGGACCTCTCCGAGAGGTGGGGACTTCTTCCCGGCCTGCCGTCTCCGCCTCCCACGCGGCTTGCTGCGCCTCTCTAGCACTAACGCGTGCCTCTCGTTCCTGTAGTTGGGCATTAGCTGTCTCCAACTGCTGTTCGCGTCCGGCAAGCGCGCATTCTCGTTCGGCAAGAAGGCCATCGGTTAACGCAATTTTAGATTTGCACACCGATAGGTTGTCATGCGCCTCTTCCACCCGCGAATGAAGCTGAGCGCCTCGATTCTGCACGTCCGCGATGGCACGGGCGTATTCCGTTCTAAAAAGCCCTTCACTTCAGAAGTGATGTGCCCTTGCTTGCCCCCAACTCCCGGGCCGCACCCACACGATGGGCGGGAGCAATTGAGTCTCGAAATTTGGTACTCGAGGCGCCCGGGGATTCGCAACATGTCCTGTAAAGCTCGAATCCTCCCAGGGTTTGGCGATGTTTCCCGAAATCCATGCGTAAGCCTGTCATCGGGGTGGCCGCAGTTAACGTCGCATCCGACGGGCAGTTTTCATCAATAAAGGCGAGCTGCACCTGGACAGCGCCATTTTGGCGTACCGAGTCCGGAAGACGGGCAACGATATCGCTCCACTCGGAGGCCGTGTAAAAGGAAAGCAATGCCATTTCCTTAAACCAACCTCGCTGTGTCTGTAAACTTAAAAATAAAAATAAAAAATTATCCGGCCGCTATCGGTTCCCAAATCCCCTAAAGTCGTGGCCTTCAAAAAATTCGAAGGACAGAAAAGTGTCATACAGAAGTGCATTCGTTTTACCCGGATACATATATGCATTAATTAATTTCGCCAGCTCTCCCGCGATCAATCTTTTCAAAAACTCCTAAAGAAATGGGTACCAGATGCGGCTTTTTCCCCTAAAAACATTAAATTTTTTTGGGAGAATGGCCGGGACGGTTTTGTTTATTGTGTGGCGCTATGCGGTGAAGTTTTCCGTGGAAGTTAGAGTTTTGCTCATTGAGTGTTCACGCGTGCATGAATTCGTTTTCTGTAGCATTTTTTTGGCGCAAACTTGGAATGGGAGGACTCACTATATGGCCATTGCTGTCTGGTGTGTTTATTCAAGGTTTATTAGTTCGCTCTTTTTTTTTTTTTTTTTTTTTGGTCTTTAATTGGAGAACCTTCTGATTGAAAAACCTTAGCATAAGTTGCTTTATTTTATTTTTGCGGGACTTTGTCTTTTGTTTGTTGGACTTGGTTTTTGATGTTCATGTTCTTTGAGGCAAATTGAGTCATAGGGATCAGATTATTTATACAATAACGCTTTTATTTTTACATATAGGCGCCAATTCTTAAATACTCATAATGTACTTCTGTGTATAGGTTTCTTCCTATAAACTAGAAAATTATGGTATTCTTTTTTCCATCTTTTTTTTTTCATAACCATGATAGAGAATTATCTTGCGGAAAGGTATCCAAAGCATTTATTTATATTAAGAAGATTCATAAAATGCGACGTGTCTCTTCTTTGAAGGAATATAACTCTTTAAAGGAGGAGGCAGGGAACGGATTGGGTCTTGTGGTGCACTTCAGTGCTTCTTGGTGTGAACCCTGCAAGAATGTCGGGAGTATGTTGGAGGGATATTTATCGCAGTATAACCAAAAAGTCCTTTTTGCCGAGGTGGATGCGGACCTTGTAACCAATGTTTGTGAAGCTGAGAATGTGGAATGTGTTCCATTTATCGTCTTTTTCAGAACCTCTTCAAGAGAAAGAGCCCAAGAGCGAGTTGCGGATGTGGTTGGTGGCAAACTTGATCATTTGGAAATGAACCTGGTTTCTTTGTATGGAAATGGCCATGATACTCGAGAATCGTTCCCTGATCTGAATGAGTATCTAAAGTACCTCACGTCTCGCAAAGGGGTTGTTGCCTTTATTACTGGCACCCCCTCAAGGCCCCGGTGCGGATTTACAGGGAGACTTGTCGAAATTTTTTATGAACTTGGGATAAAATTTATTTACTACGATGTTTGGGCGAGCGACGAAGTTTGTGAAGGGCTTAAGAAATACTCGGAATGGCCAACATATCCACAGGTTTATGTTGATGGTGAGCTTATCGGAGGATATGATATATGCTCACAGCTAAAGGAATCCGGTGAGCTGAAGGCTATATTGAAGCATTAGTCTTGTTTTGATTTGTTTTTCACATTTTCCGTGTTTTTTTGTTTTTTACATGGGGCTTGATTTTCCATTTGCTGTTCTTCCTACTTACCAGAGTTATATTGCTGCGTTTTTTGCTGCTATGGATCGCGTTATTTGGATTAATTTTATTGCATACGCTCTTCTCTCCTTTTTTTTTTTTGCTGTAGATCTCTCCAGAAAAGATGTCTTATTTGTACACAATGTCTCGGCTTTCATTGGTTTATGTATTTGTTTTTTGTCTCATTTACTCCCTATATGGTTGGAGTAATTGAGGTAGATCCTTCAAAGCATAACTAGGCGAAAAGTCTCTCTTTTTTTTTTTTTTTCCTTTGTTCGAGCGAAGTAGGAGAGTATTTGTCGTCTTATATCTGTCCGCGATTTTTTTTTTTTTTTTTTTTGCCATTGATGGTGGCAAAATCGGAATGGATCTTATGGGCCTTTTTTGTCTTTGCATGCATAAGTAAATGTGAATACTGGGACTTTTTGTTTTATTTTTTGGTGGAATATTTTTTTTTAACCGCTTGGGAATTGATTTTCCTGTTATGATAGGGTTTTACGTGGCTGGGAAGATTGTTCAAGGGTGTTGGGCATTTCAGTGGAGGCGGCTCTTGCGATCAGATTCTCACTCTAGTGTTGCTCCATTCATGGATCATGAGTGGTGTGAGAGAATGCTTTTTGTTTGTATTAGACAACGCTTCTTTTTTCTTACATGATTGAGTCCGACTTATTCAGAGGAGGGAAATAAGAATGGTAAAACGTGTTTTTAGAAACACGGAGACTTATTACTAGTATTTTTAATTTAATTTATTTTTAGTTTCTAGTTTAATTTGTATTTTTCTCCCTTTTATTTATTTTTGTGTGCTTCACTGGGCCAAAATTTTTTTGGCCTTCCCGCTAATAATTAGGGTAAATAAAAAAGAGGGGATCTACAATTCCCTCTGGTAATATTGCGCTTTTTTCTCGATATATATATATTGTGTTTTTAATCTCTCATTCTTTATTATATATCCCAGGAGATTTTACACTTGGAGTAAGAATAGAATCATGTTTGGTTTGGGAATGAAGAACATGACAGGCTCTGTGAGGAGTTTTGTGAGGGATTTGGTGAAGAGGATTCAAGAAACTCCGCTTTTTTTTTGGATATACATAACAGTATTAGTCTATGCGGTTCGTAGGCTTACATACCACCACGGCTATGGTAAGAAGAAAATTACTGTAGGGGGCCAGACTGTGTACGTGGATCGTGCGGAAGAGACGATTTCTGAAAGTGTTATAGATACTACCAAGATTTGCGAGGGGTTTTCCGATATTGGGGGTCTGGAGGAAGTTAAGTCGTTATTAATTGAGCATGTGAAATGGCCATTTACGCGTCCAGATTTGTTTTCTGGGAAAACGCTAAGATCGCATCCCAAAGGCGTTTTGCTTTATGGCCCTCCTGGAACAGGAAAAACACTTCTGGCACGTGCCCTCGCGAAGGAACTTGGTTGCAGTTTTATAAATGTGAAAACTGAGTCTCTTTTTTCAAAGTGGGTTGGTGACACTGAAAAAAATGCTTCTGCTGTTTTTTCCCTTGCGGAAAAAATTTCGCCCTGTATTATTTTTATTGACGAGATTGACGCTCTTCTTGGATCCAGAAACATTATTGATTCTGCTCCTCACAACCACGCCAAGACAATATTTATGACTCGTTGGGATGGAATTACTCAAAGTACCGCCAAAATTATCGTTGTTGGGGCAACAAACCGACCTAAGTATATTGATGAAGCGATACGGCGCCGGTTACCTCTTCAAATAGAGGTACCAACTCCAGACGAAACAGGACGTCGAAAGATTCTTGGCATTCTTTTGGAAAATGATTTAGAGAATAATCTTAGGAAGAAAGAGATAATTGAGTTTGTTGCCAAAAACACGAGGGATTACACAGGTTCGGATTTGACTGAATTATGTAAGGCTGCAGCGTTAATGCCCGTGAAAGAAATGGGCGATAATGGCATTTTGCCCCCTCTTGAGCTTCGCCATTTTACAATGGCACTTACGCGTGTCAGGCCGTCTTTGATGCTGTGAAGAATAATTATCTTAATTATGTTTTTCTCTTGTTGAGCCGATGGGAATGTGTAGGTGGGGGTGGAAATATATGTAAACCTTTTTCTTCTTTTTTTTTTTTTTGGAGGGGGAGACTATGGGAAGATGAAATTGGTACTAGTGTATGTTTTTATTTGTTTACTGTGCTCCGTTAATTTTGTTTATTTGATTGTTTTATTCACCTTGAAGCTTTTTATGGCGTCAGGGAAGGTATTAGCTGATCAGTTTAGAAGGCAGGGAATACGGTATGAAGAGGCGTCCGGAATCCTTTGGTGCTCTTTGTGTACAAATGCTAAAGGATTAGAGATAATTGAAGTGGAGTCGAAAGACAGTGTATTGGAGCATTGCGCCTTAAAACGTCATCTGATTTTTATGGAAAAGCAGTTACCTATGGATCAGTACTGCCCTGTCGAAATCAATGGATGTTACATGCTTCTTGATCATCATTGTGTATATCCCGCGGTCATGTTTGGTAGAGGACGGCTTTTATTGGACGACACTTTGGGTTGTTTAATTCCTGAAGACGTATGTGGAGGTGTGAAGTTGTTTCCACGACACAAGTATACGGTATTAGAGCTTATTATTCCACATAGTACCGTGCCTTTGCCACACAAGCCTGACTACTTTGTGGAGAGAGAGGTTCGTAGTCGAAAATGTCGATTGGGAATGGATATCTGTATTGCTTACTACAATAAATCTGTGGAGGGTGAAACAGCAGTAATGAAGCGACGAAGAACCGTCTTTGGACGCGTGAATATGCAAGGAATATAATTCAACATCACATGGACTTTATGGTTACGGTTGATGTAAATGATATTGTAAATATACCTATTTATGCAATATATAAGTTTCTTTCTGTTATTTTTTGAGGAAAAAATTACGTTTGTGCACTCTCGCTTCTTTTTTTCCTTTTTCTTTTATTTTCTTCTGTTGGGCCTTGGTTTCGAATATTTGGAAAGACAATTTATGAAGCGGTTATGGAATGGAGCCAAACACCTTCTGAATGGCGGAAGTCTTGGCTATTTGGCGGCGGGTGAGCCATATCAGCCGTTTGGTGAGGATTTTGGACTTACCATCTTTCCTGACTACGTCCAATTGGTAGAGAAAATTACACTAAGAAAAGGTTATGTTGATGTTTATACCCAAAAATCTGCATCCATCAGGCTCAGTGATGGTCGTTTCCAGCTTCCGCCTCTACCACCACGTTCCTTTTTGTCTTTAATAAGCCGTATAGAGCAGGATGGAATTGTACCTGATGGATGGCTAAATAACCAAACTGCAAACCTTTATGAACCCGGGGACTTTATACGCGCGCATATAGATAATCTTTTTGTCTACGATGATATCTTTGCGATAGTTTCTCTTGGTTCAAATGCCTTATTACGCTTTGTGCATGTGCAGAATGGGGAAGAGTTGGATGCGGTAGTGCCAGATGGGAGCCTCTACATCATGAGCGGTCCTGCTCGATATGTTTACTTTCACATGGTCCTTCCCGTGGAGGAGCAGCGCTTTAGTATTGTATTTCGACGCTCCATTTTGAATTCAGATGGGGGTTTTCGTCCTGTAACTACACCTTTAGGAGATCTCATGCCTTATCGCTCTACACACATTTTAAATACTTTGTATGCGAAACAGATTGGCGGTGTACGCGTAACCGTGGATGATAATTACCTCGAAAAGGAGGGGATTGGGGCTTTTGACACAGCCAAATGGGTAAAAGGTCTCCATCCTCTGCGGGATTGGTCACTGTTGTCTCAATTAGACGAGGATGAGGCTCGAATACAAGAGCTGAAAGATAAACGGTACCTGGATATAGATCTTAGTTGGAGGTTTGCCGAGTTGAGAAGGCGTTACAAGGAGCTGGAGGAATTGTTGAGCGTTTGATCATTCAACAGCCTTTATTCCTCCACTAGTTGGACGTTGCCATAACCACCAACGACGAAGCGCCTAGTCCCGGCATCCGAAAGGCTTTCTTTCTAGGTTTTCTTCTGTATGCGTCCTATTTTTGTCTATAGGAAAGGTAGTAAACTGAAAGTAGCATAAAAAAAGGAAGGGAAAGAAGGAGTGGTGCCGACCAAATACAAATATACACATCGTCACCGTCCGGAACAGAAAAAAGAAAAAGTCAAAAGGAAATGAAGGAAATGAATCACTCATCTACCACGTTAGAAGGAACTTCTTTGAACGAGCCCCCTACGAAGGTTGCACGTAAGGAAAATGGAATTAAAATGCGCGATGAGCATTTTAAGGAAAACTCCAACAGAGTTACACTCTTTATTCGTTGTGCACAAATTCATGGCCGTGGCGAATTGATGAACGGGTTTTTGGTTGAACACCGAGAAGCTCTAGGTATCCAGCCATGGTATATTGCAAGGGACAATGGTTCTGAAACCGAATCCGCTATGGTACTTTGTCCTGATGCTCCTGTTGAATGTGTC
This sequence comes from Trypanosoma cruzi, assembly GCF_000209065.1. Classification (NCBI taxonomy): domain Eukaryota; phylum Euglenozoa; class Kinetoplastea; order Trypanosomatida; family Trypanosomatidae; genus Trypanosoma; species Trypanosoma cruzi. The sequence continues at coordinate 184,682 of NW_001849526.1, forward strand.
TTTGTGAAAACATCACGAAAACCGTATTTTCTTTTGGAGTGTACGGAGAGCGAAGGGACTGCGAAGGCGTTTGTGGAGAAACTGATAGATTTAAACAATACGACGTACAAGGATAATCCAGTGATTGTGGAAGTAGCGAAGGAGGGTCTTACGGTGTCTGGGGAGCGAAAAAAGCTGGAACTGCGTGACGCCGTCAAAAGAAAGTCGTCTGCATCTGGAAAAACTCCTGCAACAACTTTTACCTCACGACCACCCACTGCGAGTTCGTTTATTCCGCGTGTTTTACGACCAAAATGAAGCAGGAATATCGTGGTGGGTTTGATTGACAGTTGGGTGGCTGTGTCTTTTTTTTTTTTTTGCCTCTCTTAGTTTTGAGGGGGTGGTAAACGATCTTACCAGCTCTTCTTTTGGAGTTTTCTTCCGTAAATTATATATATATGTTTATTTATTTATTCCGCCTATTCGCTCATCTCACACTTTTCTGTTTGGCTGCTTGTGTCTTTTTTGGTTGCCATTTGCAATTGACATAACAAAACAACAAGAACAAAAAGAGGGTTTGTTGTGTCATTCACTCCCTTATTTATTTATGCCTACTTATTCATTTTTTAATTTTAATTCGTAAACATGAACGATAACGAAATTTGAGAGATTAAAATTATTGGTACGGCAGTGATGGATGGAAACACAGTGCTGCTCCGCTGGGAGGAACAGTATTTCTCTCTTTGCGAGATTACTTCAAAATGGCGTGAAGTTCACCTTAGTTTTCTTCAAGACAATGCGCCGTATGATCGAATTCTCTCTCAGCATGAAAATTTGAAGGCGTATCGGGAGAAGGTGCGCAACCTGACTAAAGTCTTTTCACAACTCAATAATGAAGAAAAGCTTAATGAATTTGTGGCGCTTCTTAAAGAATATCAGAGCTATATCGATAAATTGACATCGTATCTAAAAAATACGGAGCGGTCCTACATTGAGTTGTTCAACAGGGTAAAAGATATAACGGATCCATATCCATTCATGGAGAAGTTTTGCGGAGAGATGGAGAGAATGTTGAAGGATGTTGAAAGGATGCATGCGTATAAAGCATTGGAAGAAGAGGTTCATTTACTTCAGACGGAAATGGTAGGTCTCCGGGGTCAGGAAGTTACCAAGGGCAGTCTACGAGGGCAATTTGCGGAGTTTGAGAGGAATGCCATACGGCATGCGGAACAGAGCGCAAAGGATGTGACGGCTGAGTATCAGACACTTCTATCGCAGTCACTGCAGTGGAAGTATGAGCTGCAGAAGGAGGTTCAATCTATTCAGTATGAGATCCATAAGAGAGACAAGATAATAAAGGATTTAAAAAATCACGTGGTGGAGTTGTGTACTTCTGTGGAAGAGGTGGAAGCACAACAAGGCCGTGACATGGCACGGTTTACAATGGAATTGGAGGCCTCTCAAAGCAACCTGCTGAAGAAGGAGGCCGAGCTGCAACGACTCTTGGCGTGTCGAGATCATGATTCGCATGCAAACTGCACAGAGTGTGTCCCCATTGCTGCTCTGGATGCCTCATCACAAGTATTTGTAGATTGTAAAGGCGTCAATGCGAATTCTAATCCCAATGAGGGAAAAAAGATTCCATTCTCTCAGAAGGACGCTGAGCATGACGCGGCAATGTGGGAAGAAGAGAAACTGGAAATGAAACAACAGGAGGAGGCATTACGGAAGGAGTTGTTTGAACTCCGCCTCAAATATGACGAAATATACACAGTAAATGATAATCAACGGCGACAAAAGGAAGAAAGCCCTCAACTAAAAATGGTGCGTACAGGAGAACTTCAACATCGAATCGCGTCACTTAACGTCTATGTGGATCAACTGAATGCTGAGAAGGAACAACTCGCCAGGGCTGTCCAGTCACTTGAGAGAGTACTAAGCAATTATCCCACCAACAGCTCCCTTAGTATTTTAAACGATAAAGCGTCTTCACAGAGGGGTGAAATGGCTTCAACAGAAGTGTCACTTACAAAGGGGGGTGAACGAAAAGAATTGGAATTACCGGAAAAGGATGGCTATAGTTTTGAGAGGCTTCTTGCTTCCGGCGCTATGTGGCAAGGTGGAGTTAACGCATTGGACGAGGAGAATGGGGAGCAGAATAATGCGGTGTCAGCTTCACAACATTCTCTTCCACAAGAGGCCAAGAAGGACCCTTTTCTGATTGTGACATTTCAGCGTGATAAATTACGTGAACGACTCTTGACTCTAAATGAAGTGACGTCGCCACAGCTCCAAAGCTTGGAGTCAGAGGTGGTAAATCTTTTTAGTGAAAAATTTGCGCTCCGTCAGCGCATGGCAGGCTATGCGGGTGGTAATGCCCATCCTGGGAATGACTGTGCGTCTATTTATGGCTTTCCAATGCTGGGAAGCATGGAGAAGGATGATGGGCTTCAGCCAAAAGTGGGGATTCCGTGGCTTGTGGACCCTGTGGCCGGTGTTCTTTCGTGTCGCACGGTATTAAACGTGCTGGACTACGGCGCTGGTGCATTTTCTCTGCATGTGTTTTCCACAACTTTTGGGAGGCGGTTGCTTGTCATGTACATGGCCGTTTTGCACGTGTACCTTGTATATTTATTCTTCCTGTGAGTTTCTTTGGGTGAGGCCTTTGGCTTCCGTTTTGCTTTTCAGTGAACGAAAGTGTGTAGTTGCAAAATTTTAAAATGCCCAGGAGGTAGATTTATGCGAAATTTATTAGTTCTCTTTTTTTAATGCAAATAAAAAAAAAAAAAGGATTAACTTTCAAGATTCAACATGCCCTTTTTTTCTCCTTTTTTCTTCACACACACCAATTGAAGAATAAACACCAAGCATATTATTAATAAAGGGGTTTCTGGGTTGCATTTTCAGGAAGGTGCGTTCCTCTCTCTTTGTGTGTGGATGTGTATAAACTCCCTGACGCAATAAGTTTATTTATTATTATTATTATTTTTTTTTTGAGCCACCTTTCTATTTACTATTGCCTTTTTTTTTTTTTCCGCTTTACAATCTTCAATGCGACATTCAACGTACGTCGAGGTTTTTTTGCGTAATATTGCCTATAATGTCGAATGTATTCGCCGTATCGCTGGAAAGGCGGAACTTATTCCTATGGTGAAGGGCAATGCGTACGGACACGGCATGGGGAGAGTTTCTGAATATCTACACAATGCGTGTGGGGTACATAAATTTGGTGTGGCCTCACTTGGCGAGGCGCTTGAACTCATTGAAAGTCAACCTTCCATAGCGGAGAAGGCACAGAATGAGATCTTTGTCTTCTCCGATACCGAGGTGTTGAATGAGGGTTGTCAGAGTTATTACCAACCGTGTGGGCGGTGGGCGGTGCGACTCACGCCAATTTTGGGAACACTTCCACAACTCAAGGCGTTTTGCGCCTCCAATGCGTTCAACAACTCCAAGTTATGCTTAAAGCTTGAAACCGGCATGAATCGCTTGGGTCTACGCTTTGACGAGTTGGAGGAAGCCGTACCAATTTTGAAGCAACGGGGCGGGGTTGATCTCCTTCTTCAACATTTTGGCATTGCGGGTTCGGTGGAGCGTCTTGCAGAGACACTCAACCACTACGAGGCATTTAAAAAGGCAAAGAAGTTTCTGCACGATAGTGGTGTGGAGGTTCGGGCCACGTCGGTAAGTAATTCGGGTGCTGTGGAACAACGGATTGGACTGGAGGAGACGTACATACGCCCGGGAATTATGCTGTACGGCCCACGCAGTGTCACCAGCAAGAATTTATGGAATGGGAAGTTTGCTAGTTGCTTCTACACTAAAGTATTGCACCACTTTCCTTTAAGAAAGGGTGAAGGTGTGGGTTACGATTTGACTCCTGTAAAAGCGGATAGCGTTATTGTGATGCTGCCGATTGGTTACGCGGATGGCTTTTTATGCACATACAAGGGGATGCCTATCAACGTGACGCCTGAAGACGCTGCTGAACCCATCATTGGGACTGTGCACGGTCGTATTAATATGGACATGGCGGCAGTCGTGGTTTACCCAGAAGAGGTTGGTAAAAATATTGGTAACATCATGGCTGCAGTGAAGAAGGAATCACGCATCCGTGTCTGGGGAGATGACATTGAGGAAAAGGCAGTATCTGTGGGGGCAATTCCGCACCAACTTACCTGTGGGCTCTCTATTCGTGTTCCAAGAATATACATGTAGCGATACAAATATTATCTGTACCAAATTTTCCTTTTTTTTTTTTTTTTTTTTTGAGGGTTTCTTATTATTATTATTATCATTATCAGTGTCATACATATATATCTATATATATTTTCGATCTTTTTAGTTATGTGCGAATTTATTTTCTACTCGTTTTTGTATATATATATATATATATATATATATTTCTTTTATTATTATTATTATTATTATTATTTTATTTTATTTTTTCATTGTTGGCTTGATTTTTTTATTTGGGTACATATAAATACATACATGTATATATATATATATATATATATATATATATCTTTATTCATTATTATATCGCTATGGGAACTGAAAAAAAGAAAAAAAAAAAAAAAAAGAAGACGGGAGGAGAAATAACAACAAACAAACAAAAACAAATAAAGTGGTGGAAAGGCCTGAAGACTGCGGGAAGTGATTGTTTTGAGGTATATTGGTCAATTCTATTTTTCTTTTTTTTTTTCTTGCTTTTCATTCATTCATTTTATATATATTTATATTTGTAATGTACACAAGCAACGCGAATCATTGATTCGTTTCACAAGCATCCGTATTTACACCATCCATAAAAAAAGAATTGAAGGAAAGGAAAAACAAGCAGCATTCTACATAAAAAAAGAATATATATATATATATATATATTTATTTATTTATATACATCTATTATTTATTTATTTATTTATTTATTTATTATTATTATTATTATGGCGCTTCGTCGCATTCAAAAAGAATTGAAGGATCTTGAGCGCGATCCACCGGCGAACACCAGCGGTGGCCCCATCAGCGAAAGTGATTTGTTTAACTGGAAGGCGACTATTATAGGGCCGGAGGATTCACCATATGCCGGTGGGCTTTTCTTTCTTAACATTCACTTCCCTTCCGATTACCCTTTCAAGCCACCTAAACTGCAGTTTACAACGCGGATTTACCACCCGAACATCAACAACAACGGCGGTATATGTCTTGATATCTTGAAGGATCAATGGTCGCCTGCCCTCACCATTTCAAAGGTGTTACTCTCCGTTTGTTCATTACTAACAGACCCGAACCCAGATGATCCACTTGTCCCCGATATTGCCCGACAGTACAAGTCGGACCGCAACGCATTTAACAAAACAGCGATGGAGTGGACAAGACAATACGCCATGTAGAACAAACAAAAAAAACAAAACAAAACAAAAACAAAAACAAAACAAAAAAAATAAAAAGAAAGGGAGGCACACAAGGCGTATAACCCTGAAATAAAATGGTATGATTTTTATCTCCATGGGTGCTGATATATATATTGTTCTCTCAGCATCATATGGGGTTACGTTTGTTGGTTTGGCTGTATGTTTAATTGCGTATCTTTGCGTCTCTCTCTCTCTCTCTCTCTCTTTCTCTCTCTTTGTGTGTGTAAACGGGAGCATGGGAGCCGGGCCGGGCCGGCGACGAGGACTCAGGAATGGAAAGGAA